>NC_031978.2:2459073-2742013 GCF_001858045.2 Oreochromis niloticus
TTCACTGCTATGCAGATGACACGCAGCTCTATCTGTCCATGAAGCCAGGTAACACACACCAATTAGTTAAACTGCAGGAATGTCTTAAAGACATAAAGACCTGGATGGCCGCTAACTTTCTGCTTCTTAATTCAGATCAAACTGAGGTTATTGTACTCGGCCCTGAAAATCTTAGAAATATGGTATCTAACCAGATTCTTTCTCTAAATTCATCTCTAAAATTAGAAATATCCTGTCTCAGAGTGTCGCGGAAAAACTAGTTGTAGTCAAATAATTCAAGTCAGATCTGTGTTTCTTTGTCAACTGATCAGGTGTAATGTGCATCTATTACTAGAAGGTGGCTCCCAGTCCAATTCAGAAAACTTGGGTTAACTCTGATCCAAAAACTAGCCAATAGCAGACTTTGGTGCAGTACCCATGTCTCACCAGGTGAGGAAACACTTTTGTTTCAGTGTTCGTTTTCCTGCGCAGGTGTCCCAGTGCTCCCAGTGGCGTCCGCGATGCTGCCCGCCTCTATCCAGATCACAGGCGAGATGCTGTCGGCGGCTGAAGTTCAGGACATCTGTGAGAGTCTGAAGGAGGATGGCGTGCGCCTGCTGTCTGTGCGTGGCTGCCAGCTCTCCGATCGTGACTTTGGGCGTGTCTGCCGCAGCGTTGCTGAGTCGCGCTCGCTCGCTCAGCTCAACCTTAACCTGGGCGTCGTCTCCAGTATTGGCCGGACGCGGCACCTGGCTGACGCCCTGAAGACTAACCGCTCCCTGCAGACCCTGTTGTGAGTAGAACTTAAAGCTGATTGGCCACTAATCTAACTGTGATTGGTTCGTAAGTCTCTAACTCCACCCCTCCAGCCTTCATGGCAGCCCGCTATTGGACGCCGGCCTAGTGACCCTGAACCCCGCCCTGTCCACCCATCCTTCACTGGTGTGCCTGGATCTTGGTGACTGCATGCTGGGAGACGAGGCGCTGGGTCTGATCTGCGGGATGCTGCCGCCAGACGGCGCAAAGTCAGGTAACACCTTCTGCCCACCCACCACAGGTGAGCCAGGTCTCTCAGGTGTGACCCTGAACCTGGTCTGACTCTCACAGACAGAAGCTCATTTAAAAAACTCCCAATTTGAGGAAGCGTTATCCCCCTCGGGGACCCTTGCTATTTCAGGCTCACATGACCTGAATTTGTGGGCGGCACGGTGGTTAGCACTGTTGCCTCACAGCAAGAAGGTCCTGAGTTCATTCCACCTTTCTGTGTGGAGTTTGCATGTTCTCTCCGGGTACTCCAGCTTCCTCCCACAGTCCAAAGACATGCAGTTAGTGGGGTTAGGTTAATTGGAAACACTAAATTGCCCCTAGGTGTGAATGGGTGAGTGAATGTGAGTGCGATTGGTTGTCTGTCTCCGTGTGTTATCCCTGCAACAGATTGTTGACCTGTCCAGGGTGTACCCGCCCTGTGACAGCTGGGATAGGCTCCAGCGCCCCCCCGCGACCCTGAAAAGGACAAGCGGAAGCGAATAGATGGATGGGTGACCTGAATGGCTCTGCTCAGACCACCACGCAGCAAAGCATTCTGGGAGTTTTAACTTTTCACTGTGTGTGTGTGGCAGGGCTCAGGGAGCTCACTCTCAGTGCTAACCCAGGAATCAGCTCCAAAGGCTGGGCTCGACTCTCCATTGCCGTGGCGCACAGCTCACAGCTCCGCGTGCTCAACCTGGACTACAACCCACTCGGTAACACATGTGTCACGATAGCATGATGTCATAACAGCGTGATGTCATTATTGTTTGACGCTCTCGCTCTGTTTCCAGGTGATCAGATTGCAGGGATGCTGGCAGTTGCCGTGGCATCCAGCAGGACTCTGGAGGTTCTGGACCTAGAGGGAACCGGACTGACCAACCAGTCAGCACAGGTCAACCAATCACAGTGCTCCATTCTCTTCTTTTTCTCCAGTTCTCATCAGCAGAGAGCAGCTCTTTAAATACAACTAGAATGCAGTTTTCAGAGAAGAGATGAGCATCTGTTGGAAATCATTCAGTCTGGTTTTATTCATACCGTCAGGGTTTCTCCTCCACTCTGAGAACAAAGCCACCATCCTGCAGTGATGTTTGGTCTGACCTGGTGGTGGTGCTGTGTCCCCGCAAAAAACTGTTTCCAGACCCTGAGTTTGGACTCAGTTTTCAGTTCACTTGTTTGTCCACCAGGGGGGAGTGACATGGCAGCATTGTGGCCTCATTCATGCTGTGAAAGCATGTTTCCTATTTCAACTACTTTCACAATAAAAGCCTGAGTGTGTGGCCTGTGGAACAGCTGGATAAACAGAGACAATAACATAAATAAAAACAGAGTGAACATCTAGAAGCTCTGAAGTGGTCGGAGGTGGAGGTAGCTCTGAATATTTTTGTTTGTTTGTTTGTTTGTTTTTCTCAAGGTGAAGGAGTAAAATCCAGGAGAATGTAATTAAAACTCTGTCCTCACTAAACTGCATTTCTCTCTGATGTATGTAAACTGGCTGTGTGGTCCAGCAACAACTCAGCCACACATGTGGATGAGAGGCATGCACATGCAATTGGTGTGTTCCAGTACTGTAAACACAAAGGAGCACACCTGACTGTAAAGATGGTTTTAAACTGAAAAGCTGCAGTCACGACCGAGTGGGGTCAGGTTCACTGTCCTCCCTGTCACGTTAAACATTTTGTACAGTTTTATTTTGAAGCCATGCTGCACTTCCTAAGAGATTTATAATGTGGTGGTCTCACCTGTGTGCAGGTATTCCTGGACATGGTGGAGAATTACCCGACCAGCCTGCGGGTCCTGGTTCTGGCTGAGAACGACATCAGTCCGGAGCTCCAGCAGCAGATCTGTGACCTGCTGTCTGAGGGGGAGGATGACGATGACAGAGAGGCCTTGCCTCTGGTGCCAGATCCTGCCTCCATCACTGCTTTCCAGCAAATCAGAGACAAGTATCACCCAATCAGAGACAAGTATCACCCAATCAGAGACAAGTACCAGCTCCCCGCCTGGCTACCCCACAGCAGTAAGGGCTGAACAGTCACCTTGTCCTCACTTACAGAGTGTCACTGCTCAGACTGTCTCTCCCTCAAACTGCACAAAACCAATGCAGACCCAGTAATCTGGGATTATTTGCCAGGTTATTGCACTGGCTCCACAGGTACAAGAGCAATATTGCCCCCTTCCTCTAGTATAGACTTTTCTTTTCCACTTTAATCTATTATATATTCTTTTCTAACCCACTTTGCCTTCTATAGATCTGATTCTGTCCCACTTTACCCACTGGAAACCCATTTCTCTTCCACTTTCCCCAAAACACACCGGATTCTGTGTTACTGTAATCTGTACAGAACTAGTTCTTCAAAACTGTAATCTCTATAAACACGGTTCTTTCCTACTTTACCAAATATAAATCTGGTTCTGTCGCAGTTTATCCACTATAGTCAAAGGTTTACTTTACTCAGTACAGAGCCAATTCTCTCACTTTAGCTTATATAGACATGGTCTACGTGCTACTCAACACACTATAGACCTGGTTCTTTCATTATTTACCCTAAAAAAAACCTGGTTCTGTCCCACTTTACTCAATTTGAACCTGTTTCTTCCACTTTGTAGATCTGTTTTGTCCCACTTTACCTTGTATGGACCTGGTTCCAGTTCATTCAGTGTAGACCTGGCTCTTTTGTACTTTACTCAATAATTTACTTTACCAACCTGATTATGTCCCATTGAGTATAGACTTGGTTCTGTTGAAAATTAATCTCTATAGACCTGGTTTTGCCCACTTTATCCAGTTTAGATTTGGTTGTGCCCCACAATACCCTCTACAGACTTGGTTCTATCCAACATTACCCACTATCAACCAGTGTCCCAATTAGCCAGGTTTAGATCTGGTTTTGTCCCACTATGCTGAGTATAGACCTGGTGCCGTCCTTTGTGTGGTGTTTAGGTGTCCTTGGTGACAGTAGGAGGTTTGTGTTTTGTATAACTGTGGACAAAGTGTTAATCTGGTTAACCTGCTACATATCTAGTCCCACTTGGTTTTACAATAATTGATATTTAATCAATATTAATTAATTATCCCTTTTAAGATTTTCTGTTCTTTTGTGGTTCCTCTGTGATCCATAACAGCAGTGTGAGCTTGTCCTGATCCCAGTTCAGGTCAAGACCAGATAAATTCTTCTTAAAAGCTGCAATAACTACTGAGCAACAAATTTAAAAAGACACAGTACAGAATCTTTGCTTTTTATTTCATACAGTGTCATTAAGTTTGAAAACCACTGCATACCAGCAATGAAGTTGAATTTAAGACTGAGTGTGACTTCAGCTTCTCAGCGAGTTCAGAAGCTTCATTCTATTTGAATGTGCCACAAATTTGGCAAACGGAGAGAAAATCTGCAAACAAACCTAATCTAGCAGCCTCTCTATACCAGGGGTGTCCAACTCCAGGACTCGAGGGCCGGTATCCTGCAGCTTTTAGACGTGTCAGCCTATTTAAATGGCTAAATGACCTCCTCAACATGTCTTGTAGTTCTCCAGAGGCCTGGTAATGAACTCATCTTTTCAGGTGTCCAGACCCAGGGTGATATCTAAATCCTGCAGGATACCGGCCCTCGAAGCCTGGAGTTGGACACCCCTGCTCTACACTATGTCGTTAGATGAACGAGGTGTTTTTGTCTTTTTCTCTCGAATGTTGAGACAAACTGATTGATCTTACTGCCGCTGTGACCAAGGTTTCCAATGATTGATCGTACATATTTAAACCTTTTCCACATCAGATTTTAGGTTGGTGCTCTTAAATGAACAGTTCACTGTTGCCCTGTAGCTTAGTTCAGTATAAACAGAGGAATTAATGGGCCTCCACCTAATTGTGCTTATTCCTGGACTTTTTCTGGGGTCTTTGAACCGACTTTTATTGATCCGATGGAAGTAAATCAATCTAAATGTGTGATCTGGGAAAGGGCACGGTGGCCGTGGTGTGAGCTGCTGGTCCTGGTTAGAGAAATCGTGCTGAACTATGGCGCGAAGTTCTCAATGTCTTATTCTTTGACCCCACAGACTCCAGCACCCAGGCGGTTTTGCTGACGTCAGGTCTAGGTGAGAGCTTATTGGCTGAGACTGAGATGTGACCCCTCCCACAAACACGCCCACTTCCTGTCAGGCTGCCGTCACTTTTTTCGGTTTGAATGTTTTTTTTGTCTGCACTGCACTTCTGTGGTTGTCAGATCACCTGATGGCTTGCAGCCAATCACACTCTCCGCATGGTTCGATGTAGCACCTGAACACAGACAAGCAGAGAACTCAAACACGTCACGTGACCTCCACACAGGTGTTTGTTCTGCTTCTGATGAATGTACCTTTGGCTCTGTTGATTGGTTCTGATGTCACAATAATAAAACTGTTTACAGCTTCTTAAAAACAAAGGCTCTGATTGGTCGTTTGCTGCCAGCACACACTTAAACACACTGAGTCAACAAGTTTGTCTGAAACTTGCTTGCCATGTTTGGCGTTTAAAGGCGGCCCTTAAACCGATCTCCGTTTAGCGAGAGGTCCAGTGGGATGAGCTGTTTCATCTGTAAAAACAGAAAGTGAGTCAGTCTTTCATCAGCCCGGTGACGCTTCCTGTTGATGCTGTGAGGAAGCTTGCTGAACAAATCTGGCATTGAAATCAACCTCGTGGTCCCACGTGGTCCACGCTCTTCACATCCCTTTGCCTCATCCACGTTGTTCATCGCACATGGCAATAAAGCTGCAGTCCCGTTACCAGTCTTGACAAATGGAGCAACTGCTTTAAAGTTTTGGATCATTTAAATGGAATTTTTCAAATATCAGTAAACACACAAAGTGAATCTGTGCCAGGAAGCACAAAACTTCACTGTTTCATGAATTCAGTTTGAGAGGTGACGAAAGATGGAAGGAGGAGAGAGTTTTCAAAAGTCAGAGACACGAACTGATGAAACCTTCCAGTTAGTTTCAAATATTTTAATCAAATGTGTTCACATGATCGTTTAATAAATGTGACAACTGTAATGTGTGATAGTATGGTGTGGTTCTGCAGGAGGTCACGCTGAGTTTTTATCTTCGTCTGGTCTCCAGCTGGTCTCAGTTTTATCGGTCGAAGGATAAAGACGCTCAAACACTTTGTGAAGGTTCGCTCAGACCTGCAGACGCCATAGAGCAGCAGCAGCACGCAGCAACAGGACGTGACAACTGTCATTACAGAGGTTAGGGCCGCAGGGTGGCGTGGTGGTTAGCACTGTTGCCTCACAGCAAGAAGGCCTCAACTCCACCATCTCTGCTTTCTGTGTGGAGTAGGTGGGGGCTCCTCCTCCCAAACACATGCAGCTAGTGGGCTTATTTTAACTGTGATTCTAAATTGGACATAAATGTGAACGGTTCTCTGTCTCTCTGCATTAACCCGTACCCGCCTCCTGCCCTTCGCTACCTGCAATAGGCTTCACAGAGGTGGAGCCTATTGCAGGTAGCGAAGGGCTGTGGAAAGTAATGGATGGATGTAAGAGTTTTTCCTTTTTTCTACTTTTTCAATAATGGTTTTTACCATGCCCGGTTTTCAATTTTACTTCATTGTAATGACCTTCCTGTGTTACCATGGCAACATGACTGCGTAAGAAGAGCTTGAAAAGACAGCGTTAAACCTGAAGACACGTCAGTGGCTACAGATCCAGGCCGCTGACTCCTACCTGCAGGTCAACGGTTCAGTCCTGCATGTGATCCAGACTGACTCGGGGATCCTGGATCAGGACTCCTGCAGGCTCAGACGCCTCCTGGTGGAGATTCAGACTGCTGCATCAAGTATTCAGACATGAAAGATCCCAGGAGGCGTGTGGTAAAGTTCAGAAACAGCTTTAATGTCTGCGTGAGGATCTGTTCAGTGACATCAGAAGTTTCAGTCTGCGTTTGTGTCCCTGTAACGTGATGAGGTCTGACAGCGGTGTGTGTGGGCGGAGCACACATGCATGTACACCATACAATAAATAAACACGTTATATACAAATACAGTTGTGACATATTCGCACTTCACTTTGATGTGAGTAGATTTCACTGTGGTCACGTCCCATCAGGCTTCACTCAGTAACCCACGGCGACGCCAAACTTTCATTTAACGGTTTATGTTGTGCAGAAAGCTGCAGCTTTCTGAAAGCTGGCCAATCAAAGAAAGCTAAAACAGGAGGATTAATCTGAACTGTGAATCATGCAAAGCTGCTCAGTCTGAGAATAAAAAGGCGGAGCCAAGCAGCACAGATCTCCATCTGAAAACTTCTGGAAACCTCCGTCAGAACTCCGTCTGATTTTCATCCACGTTTAAATTCTGGACTTTTGTTTTGCGTCGCTCGGCGTGGCCGAGTGTGGGCTGATGATGTCAGTCAGATTCTTTTAAAGGTCAATCTACTCACAGTTAACACGATTTTATTTTCCAAGTGATTATAAGAAATGGGTTGATAAATTATTGATTTATAAAATAAAGCTTCAGTTTCTAATGACATTTTCAAAATAAAAGCCTCCACACGCTCAGTGCAGGTGGGACAAGCCCCTCTGAGCTGACTGCAGAGGTGCACCCTGGGTAATGTAGGTGGGGTTTAAACTATCCATTCAGTCGTCCTGTGACAACATGGATGATGTCACAGTTCAGGTGCTCGCTGGGAGCTGAACCTGAGGCAGGTGGAGCTGTGTCCCCGCCCCCTCCGGTCAGTCTAAATAACCTCCGTGTTGAGTTTCTTCTTTTCTGGTTCTGCTGCACTCAGAAAACTGATTTGTCTCTCCTCCTCGTCCGGCCGTGCTCGCTGGCGGCTTTTCTGTCCTCTCTGTGAAGACGATGATGATGTCACAGAGGACCAGCAATAGGTGTGTCCACAGTTCCTGCAGTGACCCTGCAGAACAAGGGCGGTGGTCAGCACCACCATGGTGAGCGTCACCCCTGCCAGCACCAGCACGATGATGAGCTGAACGTCTGACAGGCCGGCACCACTGCGCTCACTCACAGTCACTTTCAGCAGTCTGTCACCGTGACGGCTGCTGTTCCTACCGTCGCCGCTGCTAGTCGTGATTCTCTGGTTCCTCCCTCTAAGTCCTCCTCCCTCCCACCCAACCGTTGTCCAGCCGGGTTTGCCGGCATCGCTGCTTGTTGGCATCTCACAGACATCTCCAGTGAAGCCAGGCTGGCAGATGCAGTGGAAGCCGCCGGCGCGGTCAAGGCAGCGGCCCCCGTTCAGGCACGGCTGACTGGCGCAGTCGTCCAGGTTGACGGTGCAGAAGCGCCCGCTGAATCCCACAGGGCAGACGCACAAGAAGCGGTTGACACCATCCACACAGGTGGCGCCATTGGCACACGGCTTCATCAGACAGTCATCAATGTCAGTCTCACAGCGTGGCCCCGTGAATCCGGCCAGGCAGCGACACGTCAGCTCTGGCGCAAAACCGTCAGCGTCCTCACAGAGACCGCCATTTTTACACGGAGACCTGCAGGTAGAGAAGAGGAAGATAAGAAAACCAGCAGGTCTGCAGCAAACATCAATGTCTGGGTCATAAACAGGAAGTACCAGAACCTGCTGTTCCTCTACCGTCCAGCAGAGGCAGCAGTGTGTCAGCCTCCATAGACCCATGTTAAAACTTTATAGCAGAAATGAACGTGTTTACAGCCTGATACACAAACTGTTCTGGGCTCTGTAGATAACGTCCCCTCCATAACATCTGTATTAAACTTTTGTTACAGAATAAAGAGAGGAGGAAGTAGACGAGAGCAGAAGAAGAGTGTCAGGATATGCAGATGACACAGTTTTGTATGCGGGACAAGACTCTGACAGTTTATCTGGGGTTCATTTCAGGAGTCAGAGACAAATGTAACACCCACATTGTTTTGGGCTTAATGTTTGGATTATTAGGGGTGTGGCCTAGTTGACAGACAGGTGGATGGTGACACAGGCAGCTGTCCCTAAACTGGACCTCATGACCGTGTTTTAATGACATCATCAGGCCAATCATATGGCTGCTGTGAGGTTAGTGTACTAACAGAGCGTCCAGAAGGCGGAGCTCCAATTTCAGGATTTTATTTGCATGGAGCACTGATTAGCAGAAATCTGTGTCCATGTGACGCTCCGCCCTCTCATCCATAGTGCTAACTGAAACGCTCAAATCAATGATCTCACAGTGGCCATGCCCATCTGTTCTACAGTTTACGGTCTGCAGGTCGACACCAGTGTGTGCACCTGAAGCTACTTCGCTCACAGACGTGCTCTCCTCCTTTACTGCAGTAAAATCTGTCAAATGTACTGAAGTCATTTATTTTTACTGCTGCTGAAGAGTCATGTGACAATTACTAAGCTTGTTAATCAGCATAATTATTCAGCTAATTATTAAAAATAAATTCAGCGGAAAACATTCCAGGAAAAACAGGAAACACTTTGTTGTTTGATCATGTTAGTGTGCGTTCTCTGAACCATAAGACGAGCTCACACCTCCTCTGGTGACACGGGCCGGTCCTCTGCTGGCAGTTGTTGCCGTGGAAACCTTGAGGGCACAGACAGGTGAAGTCGCCGCTGTCCTGCATCACACAGGTGGCTCCGTTCTGACACGGCTGCTGCTGCGAGCACACGTTCAGGTCTGAGAGACAGCAGGAGACAGGTGAGCTCAGACGCACGGACAGAAAGATGTCGTTAATGCACAGGTGACCTCTGACCTTTGTCGCAGAAGCGCCCTCCCCACCCCGGCTCACAGGTGCACTGCCACGGCTGCTCGCAGGAACCGTGCACGCAGCCGGGCATCGGCATGCAGCGGTCGCACAGTTCCCCGTCCCAGCCAGGGTCACACCTGGAAATGGGAAGGAAGCAAAGAAGGAAGCAAGGAGACATTAGGTGGAAGGTTAGTAAAATAGATCTGTGACAGAAACACAGATCAGGTGAGTTACACCTGTGTAAAGTCCTCCTGAATAAGCCACGAGCTGACAGGCAGCCGGGACATTGATCGGGCAGTGATGGACAATTGATTGATTGATGGATTGATGGATTGTCACCTGCAGACTCTGAACTCATCACAGTGGCTGTTGGCGATGTTGCAGCTGCAGTCAGTTTCTGCAGGGTGAAAAACAGGTTACATCAGTCACACCTGCACAGATGTTTAACCAAGAGCAGCAGAGCTCTTCGTTTGTGAGGATTATGTCACTGTGACATCATCCACACATGTCACAGTGCCCCTTTAATGAGATACAAACACACAGAAGCAACAAACTGACGTTCATTACCTAAAACAAAGAAAAACTATAAAAGCAGGTGAAAGAGCCAGAAACCTGGCCTGATTGGCTGGCCAATCACAGCCAATCAACAGAGAGACTGAGGGGATGCAATCATGTGTTGAGGTGTGGCAGGTAAACAGGTGGAGTCCCTGACCTCTGCTTTAATTTAAATGGTAAATGGCCTGCATTTGTATAGCGCTTTACTTAGTCCCTAAGGACCCCAAAGCGCTTTACACTACATTCAGTCATGCACACATTCACACACAGGTGATGGCAAGCTACATTGTAGCCACAGATGCCCTGACAGAGGCGAGGCTGCCGGACACTGGCGCCACCGGGCCCTCTGACCACCACCAGTAGGCAAACATGGGGTTAGTATCTTGCCCAAGGATATTTGGCATGCAGCGTGGAGAAGCCTGGGATCGAACCACCAACCTTCTGGTTAGTGGCTGACCTGCTCTGCCACCTGAGCTACAGCCATCCCATTTTTCAGCCCTGCGTTCATTGTTGTTAATTATTCCATCTTTTTCTCTGACTGTGCGCCCATCCCCCTCATCATCATCATCGTCATCATCCTCATCGCGTTATCATCTTCTTCTTCGTCTTCATTATCTTTACCCTCAAAGTGTTTTTTATCTAGACGCCATTTTGGGAACTGCCGGGAACGGCGAGCGCGCCTCTCATAACTGTAGCAGCAGCTGAGAGTTATGTGAGACGGGTCAGACAGCAGCGAGGGGGCTCCGGCTGACAGCTGGGAGAGCCCGGATTAGTAGGAACAATGAGCCGCCGAGCACCTCGGAGCGTGCTCAGTCAGGATCCATCCATCCGGATGGATAAGATCATTTTACCTCAGACAGAAGAAACTGTGAGTGTGGATCACACCGTGTTTCCACGTTAGCATGTTTGACTGAAACACGTGACGACAGCTAGCGGCATTGGGGTTGCAATATTTGATTTTGCTCGTGTTCGTGTGCATCGTGACAAATGAAGTTTGTAGCCTCTGATCGATGGCTGAGCCTTGAAGCAGCAGTCTGCAAAGTGATTGGTGCACAGCAGGAGGAGATGTGATCATGTGACCTACCTTGACCTGTGCAGGGCGGGGAGATGATACCGTGGAGGACACAGCAGCTGAGCGCCAGCGTGGTGGCTGCGGCTCTGAGCACCCACATATCTACTGGGGCAAAGACGACGGTCTGAAACAGAGAACGGAGAGCTGGTCACGTGACCTGCGGGGTCATAAACACAGCAAAGACTCGACAAGCTGCAGGTAAATGTGAACACGCTCAGTAACCGAACAGCACAGACACACGAAACATGACAACAGACGCAAACCAAACACAAGGCTTTTATTTTTAAATCCACAAAGGAAGGACAGAGCATCAACAGACGCCAGAAGACCGATGGGTACGACTGACTGTGTGAGGTCAGGAGGTCAGGAAGGCGGGACAATCACGGAGCAGGACGCTACAGATACAGAGCAACTGGAAGCTGACCAAAGCGGACACACCATCTCCAATCCTACAAAATAAAAGTCTGAGCCAAAAAATGCAAAAAGGAAGGTGAACACGAGCCACATAGCCCAGCGCCGCGGTCACACGGCGAGAGGAAGCTGACCCCAGATCGAACACGCATTGACTCCTGGAAACTTTTCAAAGGCGTCTCTGCGGTGCGTGAAGCTGAGACGCCGCTTTTCAAACAGCACTTTGATCTGTGATGATGCCGCGGCACATCTGAGACAAGCTGTGAAGGAAAAGATGGAGAGCATCGGAAACGAGGTGCCGAAGCTCAGACAGGAAGTGCAGTGATGCTTCCTGTTTGAGGTGATGTCACTGTACTTCCACATCTCGGGATTCCTGCTGGGATCTCTCGGAGCGTTTGTGTGATTTCTGTCGTTAAGCATGGGTCAGGAGAGGAGATGTTTCCAGGAAGTGAAGCAGCATTTGAAGCTTCCCTTCAAACGCGGCGTCACTCTCTGCCCTCGCGGTGATGTCATTGTTACCTAACAGCTTCAGCTGTGACATCGCTGCACTTCCTGCCACTGAGACTTCCCGTTGCCAATGGTGACATCATCAATGGTGCTCGATGATGTCAAGGCTGCTCTGAGGTCCCTCTGAAAGTGGGCAGCTCCTCTGAGCAGCGAGCTCTTGCTGTTGGAGGGTCGTTGGTGGAGCTGAAAAGACAGACACGAACTAACCCGTCTGCAGGCACAGATCTGTGCCGAACAGTGGGCGGCGTCCACGATGTGACCGTCTCCCAGCCCTTTCCTCAGGGGTCTAGACAGGAAGTCCTCTCACTGCTGAGTCTGAAAGTCATCAGCTGACGGTCAGGAATGAGGGAGGAGCTTATCGCTCAAGTGAACATCGCGTTCATACAGAGATGGACAAAAAAGGCGCTAAAAGGACCGAGACCTGATCCCTGAGGAGCTCCACACCTGAGGAGGTGTGACCTGATGGCGGCTCGGCAGAGCGGCGCTGCCTCGGGATACAGCAGCTGATGGAGAACTCATTGTGAGCAATGTTCAGCGGTTCCGAAACATCACGGTCGAGGCTTTCTCTTTCCTCCTATTGATGTCACTTCCTGTTTTGTACAGTACGCCGGACCCCAGCACACAGAAATGAACCTCCACCCACAGCTGTCCAAGAAAGCTGGATAATTATACCACTTTCCCAGCCAAATGGAGTCAACATCTTTTGTTCACAAGATTCTTGGATTTTGGTCATGCTAGACCACCCCCAGGTAAACATGAACAATCAAATATACCACTATACCACTCCACAACTATCGCTGGAGATTCTGAAACTTGTTCTGATGCTACTTTTGGCTGGTGATATAGAACTAAATCCTGGACCTAATTCAAACATCAGTGATTTGGACTGGCTACAACTAATTAGCCTAGTTAGCCTATGGGCACAGCTATCTCTGCATTGCTTTCCACCTCAATTAACTGTGCTCCAACCACCGTCCCAGTTAGTAAGGCTACATCTGAAGCCGCCTCATTGTTCTGACACACACAACAAAACTACTGACTACACTACACACTAACTACACACTAACTACACACTAACTACACACTAACTACACACTAACTACACAAGATTTGCGCTAAACGTCTCAAATCTCTCACATCTCAGAACACCGCCGTCACTCCTAAAACTTCCCCCCGTTTCTTAACAACTAGACAACAGGAAGAAAACCAAACATTGCAGATATTTTTATCATAACTCTGGTTTTACGTGGCCGATCAACACAATTTAAAAACTGGTATAAAGTCCACACTTCTCCCGTCAGTTGTTCCGTCTGTCCTGCTCACATCTCCAATGGTTGGACACGTTGTCATTAACGTGGCTTCACTCCACATCAGCCACGCCGCTTTGCTAGCTAAAACACCGGTGTCGGCACATAAGGACGCTGTCATAGCCTGTCAACAACGTTGATTGGCTGCGTATATACGAATGTGAATCGCATTATTGGCTGGACTATAGGATAAGGTGGCATCGTTCTAATCCCATACAGGAGCAGCCAGTCACTCACTGACTAACACTACAAAACAGAATTGTTAAAGTTTTAATTTTAATTTCAATTCAGGTTAGATTTTTTTTTGTGCGCAACGCAGATTTTCTGTGCGCAGAGACCGTGCCAGCAGTGCGCAATTGCGCACGTGCGCAGCTTAGAGGGAACATTGGACGGGACCACTCGAGCTACAACCCGAGGAGACTTGTTTATACCCCACAGACGGACAGCATTTGGGCAGAACGTCCTTTCTGTCCAGGGTGGCCATCTGTGGAACAGTCTTCCTCAACTCATTAGAGAATGCTCGACATTCAATTTGTTTAAGGCACAGGTTAAAAACTGGTTATGGACAAATCAAGTGTGTGATCATGTATAAGTTGTATAGTTTTAATGTTTTATTTGGGAACAGAATGGTGTGTATGTGTAAGTTTGGTGATGGAGTTTTTATTATGAATGAATGATGAATTTTTATGAATTATTATGTCTTTTTTTTATGTTTAAGGACAACAGATGGAAATTAGCCCTTGGCTATAATCTGGTATGTTTACATTCATGTAATTTTTTTAATATTTATGTTCATTAACATGCTCTGTCCTAAATAAATAAATTAAACCTAAATTAAATTAAACCTCTGGTGTCCAGCAGAGGCGCCATCACTGTTACCTCATTAAACCTGCGTCTGGAGCTGGGTCATGTGACTTCCTACCTGCTGCCGAAGCTTTAGACTCCCTCCCCGTCCTCCTTCAGGTGCTCGTGGCTCGCTCTGAGCTGGCCTGTCTTCATGCTCGCAGCCTGTTGCTATAGCGACGGCGCCTCAGGTCGCTCTGCCCACGCGCTCGACTGGCAGGCGGGAAAGTGCGCGGGATCATTTTTCCTGAGATTACAGCGACGAGCTCAACCTCCGCACGGACAGGAACTGACATGCCAGATCAGTGTGTCTGGCATACCACAGCACACACACACACACACACACACACACAGTCTTTATCCTGCCTGTTTGCTCCAGAAAGAGAAGAATGAGGGGAGTGTGTGAGGAGAGATGGCAACAGGTGGCCAATTTAATGCTTCAGCACACACACACACACACACACACACACAGCTGACTCACTGCATCCAAGTGTTTCTGTGGAAATAAACCAGCGGTCTATGTGAGCAGCATCGACAAGGGGTGGAGACAGGGCTGCAAGGTCCCGCCCCCCACCACGCCTGAGTGTAACCACACACACCTTCAGCTTTCATCGGCGTGTGTTTGTTTTGGTGTGTTGTGGAAACTCGCCATGTGTTTTTCTACCATCGTGTTTAATAACTGGAGGGCGTGGCTAAAAGAATGAACTCGCTGACTCATCTCGCCGCACGCAGGCCGACCACCCGTCAGCCTGCGTGCGGCGAGATTATTTAGTTTAGTTTTTATTACAGCGTTTTTACGTGAATTTCATTTTAATTTTTTTATTCATTTTCCTGTTATTTTGATTTTTTAAAAATTATTTTCTTATTTGTTTTATTAACATATTAATATATGTGCGTCCATGACATCACAGACCTGTGATTGGTCAGTTTCAGAGACGTTTTGAAGTAACCTCAGCTGCCTCACTGCAGAGATATCCTAACCAATCAGGGGTGTCCATGACTGGATCCTTTCCTCTGGTAAACACTTGGCCTCAGGCTGACGACACTTCGGCGGCCATCACGTTAGAGAAAAGTGACAGTTGGCGAGAGATCGTCACACTTCCTGTTGGCGGCACAGCCAGCTTTCACACCTGTCAGCTTCTTCATCGAACCTGCAGACATCAGGCTGCAGAGATGGTGCAAAAGGACTCCAGCCATTGCACAGCTGGGGGGATTTATGGGGTGTTTACGGGGGCGAACGAGGTGAAACGTGCAGAAATGTTTCAGGAAATGAAACGATAAATGTGAGAGCGAGGTCGAGGCTGAGTGCACACAGCTGGCAGCCAGGAAGCGGATGAGGAGGAAGATCTTAGAGCATCTTTGATGTCGGCGGCTCTGACAGGTCAAACTCTAAACCTCCGGGGGGAGAACGATCTGCTAACAGGAACACTGAGAATGGTGCCTTGCTCTGAAGGTCGGAGCCGTTGCCCTGGCAACAGAGTCAGAGAATGGGGATAGGAGGGGCGGCGGGTTGCCATGGACGCAGGCAGGATGCAGATGCTGTCCCCACTGTGATGTTTCTGAGGGTATCATCAATCTGACACGGCTCGCATCACCGTGTCTTCACGCATCATAATGCCTGCTGCTGGGGTCAAAGGTCAAACAGCCTCTCAGAGCTGCAACATTTCACCGCAGACTCTGCTCGCTACCGTGAGGCTGCGTTTAACTGAATCTAACTGGACAAGACCAATCACAGAACATCTTCAGATACAAACCACTCATCGATCCATCCATCCATCATCATCATCATCCATCCTTCCATCTGTCATCCACCCATGCATCATCCATCCTTCCATCTGTCATCCACCCATGCATCCATCCATCCATCCATGCATCATCCATCCATCCATCCATCCATCCACCCACCCACCCACCCACCAACTATCCATCCATCCATCCATCCATCTATCCATCCACCTACCCACCCACCAACTATCCATGCATCTATCCATCCATCTATCCATCCATCCATTCATCATCATCCATCCATCCATCATCTACCCATCCATTCTTCAATCTATGCTTCAAGCCATCCGTCCATCCATCACCCAGCCATCATCATCCATCCATCATCCACCCATCCATAATCCATCCTTCCATTCTTCAATCTATGCTTCAAGCCATCTGTCCATCCATCACCCAGCATCATCATCATTCGTCCATCTGTCCATCTGTCCATCCGTCCATCCATCCATCCATCCATCCATCCATCCATTCATCTGTGGCGTGGGTGTGACCACGCCACCCCTCTGGCCGGCTGCAGAGGAGGGGTGACGCACTGAGCTCCCGGGGCGGCACAGGGGCGGGGTGAACAGGTGTACTGGGATGTAAATGTGATTGTGACTCTTTATATGTTCACATTGACAGTCGGAGGGGAGGAGAGCGGATGTGAGAGCGGAGCGGGAGTGTCTGTGTCCCATTGTAAAACCACAGTAAAACTGAATGTCAAAATAAAGAAGCGCTGTCACCACGTCCGTGTCTTGTACGTGTGTAAAGGGTCTAACTTCATACCATCCATCACCCAGCCATCATCATCATCCATCCATCCATCATCCATCCATCCATAATAGCGGTTTCCATTAATGTGACTGTATGCAGTGAGCTACTGAGCTACTTTGTTAACCAAAATGCGAGATGTGAAAACATCACTGCAGCTCTGTAGAGTTTTACAGATAATTATGACTGGGGTCAAAGTTCACATGAGCAGGAGTTCTCCCTGTCCAGTTCCAGTTCTGTGTTTAACCTGCATCGGCTCATTTTAGGCTAACCATTTTAGGCTAACCTAAAACCTCTATTTAACCTCTATTTAGACTGCTTTAGAGGCGCTCAGTAACAGCTTAATGAGTTTGACAGAATGATAACACTGAAAACACAGCATCACTTTCACAGGTTTACAGAAACATTCAGATTCGCAGTCTAGTGTGAAATCCGAGCTTGAAACAAACCACAAGATGATAAAACAACAAAACTGAAACTCATCCTCACATTCAGTCACACAGGAGGTGAAAGGGTAAAACCTTCAATAACTTCAAGAACACAGCACCAACCAATGGAACCATGACGTATAATGACTGCCAACCGTCTGTGCAACGCCAGCTGTTCCTGATGAAGGTGAATATTTTCTTTCCTCTTAAAGCAGAGAGCTGAGGGACCATTAAACCTCACTGTAAAACTGCCCTGAACAGCATTTAACTCAGCTGCTGCAGGTCCTGATCCACCTGATGGTTCCACATGTCAGGAAGAGCCACACACCACACCTGCCTAATCTGGCCTGGACACTTGCTGCAGCTGGATCTAGAGATGGCTCTATAAGTAACGACCAGCTTGAAGGCCTGTGGTACATAGCTGATTATTAGAGATAGGTTGATCATATTTAAGATTGAAGCATTAATTATTGGCAGGACTTCTTTGAGCAGTTTTGTAGGAATGGGGTCTAAAAGACACGTTGATGGTTTGGAGGAAGTAATTATTGAAGTTAACTCAGAAAGATCAATTGGAGAAAAAGAGTCTAACTTAACATCAATGGTACTGAAAGTAGCTGTAGATAATATTACATCTGTGGGATGATTATTGGTAATTTTTTCTCTAATGATAAAAATTTTATTTGTGAAGAAGTTCATGAAGTCATTACTAGTTAACGTTAAAGGGATTGTTGGCTCAGTAGAGCTCTGACTGTTTGTCAGCCTGGCTACAGTGCTGAAGAGAAACCTGGGGTTGTTCTTATTTTCTTCAATCAGTGATGAATAGTAAGATGTTCTGGCTTTGCGGAGGGCTTTCTTATAAAGCAGCAAACTATTTCTCCAGGCTAAATGATGATCCTCTAAATTTGTGACACGCCATTTCCTCTCCAGCTTACGAGTTATCTGCTTTAGGCTACGTGTTTGAGAATTATACCACGGAGTCAGGGACTTCGGATTTGAGGCCTTAGTTTTCACAGGAGCTACAGTATCCAGAGTCGTACGTAGTGAGGAGGTAAAATTATTAACAAGATGATCGACCTCTGTTGGAGTAGCGTTCAGGTAGCTGCTCTGCTCTATGTTGGTACAGGGCATTGAAGATGATAACAGTGGGTGGATTATATTCTTAAACTTAGTTACAGCACTTTCAGAAAGACATCTACTGTGATAAAGTCTACTCTCCACTGCTGTGTAATCAATTATTGTAAATGTAAATGTTATCAGGAAATGATCAGACAGCAGAGGGTTTTCAGGATGTTCAGTTTCTATGCCATATGTTAAAACAAGATCTAGAGTGTGATTAAAGTGGTGGGTGGGTTCTTTTACATTTTGACAGAAGCCAGTTATGCCTGAATTCCTGCTGTAGCGCTCTAAATGGCAGAGCCTGTTTTAGATATATGGGCTTCCCTCACAGACACATCACGTCGTCCACCTTCATGTTCTTGTTGTTCAGGTTATTATGGTTCTTAGCCTCCCTTCATATGCACAGGCCTGAGGACAGACCTGGGTGGCTCGGGACTGGAACTGTAGCTGAGCCTTCAGTATTCAAAAGAATGACTGCCTGAAACCTGATTTCTCTCCGATGACCAGCAGGGGGTGACTCCTCTGATCTGAACGTATGGAAGTCTGAGAGCAAATGAACGCCCTGCTCAGTGCACGGGCTCAGTCTCTGGTTGCAGGTTTGACTGAATGAAACATGGGCTCCACTTTGGAACCAAAGGTTATCACTGAATGGACTCTTAGGCAGGTTTACATTTACTTCCTGTCATGTGACTCGTGTTCCTTTGGTGGATGTTCATGGTAAACAGGACAGTTTGTGCTCAGTCATCCACATCCACAGCTCAGGCTCTAAACACTCACTTTATCAGTTTTTTTCTGCTCTGGGATCTGTATGATGTCACAGAGAGAGGATGGTAGTCCCACCCACTTGCTGGCAGCAAATCAGAAGAAAGCTAGCTAAGAAAAAGGGAGGAGCCCATTGGTATAAGACAAAGAAGGCTCATTATGAGCTGTGAATCAAGCACAGCTGCTCTGAGTGAGAGAACAAAAATAAGGAGCTGGAAACAAACAGCGCCACGTCATGCTTTACATTTTAGGAAATAAAACACGAAATTACCGATTGTTCTGTAGAGGTCAGAGGTAGAGCTGACGCTGTAGTCCATTAAACCACCACAGAACAAGAGAAGCTTTTTTGTTTGGTATTTAATTGTAAGCTTTTGGGTCAATGTCTCCTCAGTCCCAGTGATCCTTACAGTCACATGATCTTTACGTCATGTTTGTTCCTGACTCTGTTTCACTCTTTGAATTTACCCAGTGGAACACAAGGAGAAACCTTTACTACGCTTCAGTGTTTCTGGGTTTTGTCACCTTCTGACACGCGACACAGACGTCTTAAAAATAACTGCGAGCCAAAGAAAACATCCAGCAGCCCCCACCAATCAGAGATGTCAGGAAGTCTGTACCTGCTGCACTGCAAAGTTTAGAAAGCGCAGCCTGGAAACCAGAGCCAGAGCGTGATCTGCGATCTGATCTGCGATCTGAGGCTCAGGAACTCTGGACTACGCAGCAGCAGTGCTCAGTGACAGCTCTGAGCTGTTAGGGTGCTTACCTCGAGCTGGCAGCTTCCTCCTCGCTGATCCCCTGTCACAAACCAACTTGGTACTCAGCTGCCGTCCACGCCGTGTCTCCAACACACACTCGGACACGCACACACAAAAACACTGTGGGACACACACTGCGCCGTCGTTCAGAGTGTGTGTGTTTGAAGCTGCAGACGAACGACGGGGAGGCGCTGCTCCGGTCGTCCTCCCCTCCTCAGTAAACACTCCCCCTCTGCAGGGTACGACCCCGACACAGCCCCCTCTGTGTGTGTGTGTGTGGAGGAGGGGCTGTGTGCTGTTACATGTGATCACAGCAGGTTTACTCACCTGGAGCAGGGCTCTCAGGTGTAATGGGTGCTGATTGGGCGATTATGCTCGGAGCTGAACACACTCCTCTAAGCTTCAGCTTCATTTTCTTCACACTGACTTTAAACAGGAAAACCAGCAAAAACCACGAATATGATATTAAACATGTGACTACTTTTCCTGAAAATGTCCCAACAAACCGCCGGCTCACCTGACTGAGGAGGCAGGTCGAGCCTGTGGCGTTGTCACGGCTCATCTCTTTTACTCCCGCCACAATTCACAGAAACGTTCATGAGGACTTATGAAAGGTTTCTATAATAAAGTCTGAGTGACGGATCAGGTGACAGCGCTCTGACCACCTGCGCAGTCTGCAGGTAAACATTTACAGCATCACGCTGGCTAGCCTCTGTGCTACGGGAACTTCCTGTGGCAAACCCAGCCGCCACGCGAGGCTTCACGGTAGTAAAGGCAAACTTATTACTGAAGTCGCTGCTGTGGAGAAGCAGGTATGAATACACTCAGTGCGGAGACTCCCACAAACAGCTGGATGCAACGATGAGCCTGTAAGTCAGAGCACTGTCTGCAGGGGGCAGCAGGACGCCCCTGTGTTTGTGTGGCAGGGATTAATGCACAATGTGTGTGTGGCTCACAGTTTGTGTAACTGGAGGTGGCGGAAAAACACTCACACTCAACACATATTTCGCCTGCAGCAAGTTGTGGTCCTCCTGGAGTCTCCTCCCCCTCTCCTCCTCCCAGTGTTTGTTCAGGCCTCCCTCCTCTATCTGATCCTCCTCTCGTCTGTTATGTCTCTGCACCTCAGCTCCCAGCAGGCCGAGCGCCGTCTGCGTTTGTTACTGAATCAGATCCGCCTTCAGATCGGGTGCCGCCTCACGTCCCGGCAGGCTCGGACTCGCCTTGCCTGGAACACCGTGGTGCTTTTAAATGTTTTAAAGAGACTCTGAGGTAACGACAAGCTCTCAGAGGAGAAGCTTCACTTTGACCCTGAAGCTGTGAAACAGCTCCACTTTGCACAAATCAGACCTTTCTTTATTCAGCAGACTGAACAGCGCCTGAGGAGGTTCCTCAGACTGTTCCACAGTTTGACCTTTGACCTTTGTTTGGAACCTCCCAACAGTTCAAACTGGTTCTGGTGTCAGATCGGTTTGGTTAAACTGCTCAACACTGCAGATATCCACAAAACCAGATTATTACCTGCTCCAGGTGTCACAGTTTCATCTCTGAGCATGAACACCAACACCAGGCTGAACCTTTACCCAGAATGCACTTTGTCGACTTTCCCACAGTGAAAATGGGGAAACAGATGAAAGTGGGCAGTGTGTGAGGGATCATCACCCTGAAGCTCAGAGAGCAGGAACCTGGTTCAGAGTCAGACTGAGGCCCGGGCGGTGGGACTAAAGCTGATCTGGGCTCAGCTTTGATGGCTCCGGTTTGGAGCCGAGCAGGCGTACGGGGAGGGGGTGTGACACTTTCACAGATATTTTTGTCCGATGATGGTTTGGTCCTGCTCAGGTGATGAACCAGGTGTTCCTGGGGTGGACAGGGAACTCGGGCCATGCTCACGGGACAAAGTGTCGCTGTTGTGAGAAGGTCCTCGGCCCTCTCAGAGGGCTCCTCTGGACCTGATCTTTAACGATCTGCAGGATCTGTGTGGCTGGAACATGTCGCAGATTTAAGGGTGGAGGACGAGGCTATGACGCCTGCTTCCTCCATCCTCAGCAGCATGTATCTATCGATCAATAATCAATACCTGCTGGTTACTTGACTTCAGCTTAGCTGTAACTCGATCCTCCCATGACGGTATCTGGATCTGAGCGTGTGCTGAGGTTTGGCCTGCGGTGGGTAGTGGGTCATTATAGGTAGCAGTGGTGTTGAGGGGTTGATGATGGTGTAACCTGTAGCTGGGGCAGTTGGGAGATTCCCGTGTTGGAGTCACAGCGAAGCTCTGTTTACCCTGGGGGGGGTTCAGCCTTGACCCCTGCATCACCGCAGCAGCTGAGGAAGCCTCGCGCACATATACCCACTCTCAGGGTGATTAATAACCAATGTGTGTCACCTCTGACCCCAACATGCAGCCGTTTCAGCCTGAGAGCAAACACCGACATGCTTGGGAGGTGTGAGGTTTCACTGAGAATCTCTGCGTCTCTGAAGGGCCACAGCAGTTTGTGTTTAACCCTGTGAGGCTGTTATCAGTGATGATCCCTGACCTCTGACCCCTGAGCTTGGAGAGAAGCACTAAACAGTGTTTGATGTTTATCAGAATGACTTTTGCCTGACTGCTGAGACAAGAACAAGTTTTAACCTAAAGAAATCTTGTGAGTGGGTTACAGTCCTCAGTGACGGTTACTGAGACCAGCAGGCCCAGTTCTGCTCTGGTTCTGGTTTTAGAGAAACTGCCTGAGCCTCGGCGTGTCCGTGTCCTTCCTGTCCTGCTGTGATGGTGTCTGAGTCTAATCCCTGACTGTAGTCTAAAATAATCCCGGCTCCTCTTCATGCAGTCTTCCTCCTGCCGGCTGGTCCCTGAGGTCAGAGAGATGCGAACAGCTGCCGGGACTCAAACCACCGACGTGTTCTTCATTCCTCTCATTCCTCCCATAGCCATTGTGCCCCCAGGGGGGAGGGGTGGATGGTGTGTGTGTGTGTGTGTGTGTGTGTGTGTGTGGGGGGGGGCATTGTTGTGGAACAGCTGGACATTGTCTTCTTCTTTCTGGGCGGCGAAGACTTGATGAGCTCGGCGGCTGCTGTGTGCACGCCATCATGTGACCTGATATTTTCCTGCAGATCATCACTTTACACACACACAGTTGTGTTTTCATATCCTTCTGGGGACATCTAATTAACATAATGCCTTTCCCAACCCCAACCCTTAGCCTAAACCTAACCGTGACCTAACTGTAACATTTTCAAAAATGCCTTCAAACTCCTGGGGACGGGTCTAAACATAATACACACACACACACACACACACATACACACAGGTGGATGAAAGTTTAATGACCTGCGGGAGGAAGTGGGACACTGCAGAGGGGACAAGATGACGGTGAAGCGACATGTCACGTCATGCTGCCACACTGCAGGGAAGCGAGTGCCCTCAGTCCTGACTGCAGGTGCCGACAGACGAACAAAGACACCAAAACTGTAACCGCCTGCTTCACGCCGTCCAAACTGATCTGCAGAATAATCATCACAGAAGAAGAACAATCAAACATCTGTAAATAATAAACAGTTGACTGACAGCTGAGGTTGCCTAGCGACAGCATCCCAGCCTCTCCTTAGTGACTGTGTCCTCTGTCAGGGGCTCGTTAGCATCACTGGTATCCAAATAGCTGAGTCTGAGCCCCGCCCCCTCTGTCTCACCTGTGTCAGCCTGTTCTCCCAGGTTCTGCAGTTTGGGGCCTGAGCTCAGAGATCATTAGGGTTCCTCAGGTGTTCTAACCTGGACACTGAAAGCAGACCACACATTTCAAATCTTTATTTTTATGCTCTGTGGCACCATATTAACCCCTCTGCTGCTTCAGCTCTCGGATTATTTTACTGTTACAGTTTTATGTTCCTTATAGATTTTATCATCATTGTCACTATGTGACTGAAGCAGGCAGTGCTCACAGGAATCGTTTAGTGCAGCTGAAGAGTCACATGTCAGCCTGCTCAGAGCTGAAACGGGGACGTTTGATAACCACCATCTTTGAAAGAAAGCCTGGATAAGTTGGTCACTTATGTTTGGCTTTCCTCATTGAACACATGCAGTGTCTGCCTCACAGACTGATGAATCTGATCATGTAAGCCAGCGGTCTCAAACTCACCGCTCGGGGGACACTGGCGGTCAACCTCACCCCTACTTGCACCCCATATATAGATGTGAAGAAATAAAATGCAGTTTATCCCTTGATTTTTTGTTTGGGAGGATTTGTTTGTTGTTGAGTTCAATGTTACAATAGTTCTTTAAAAAGCCAAAAATGATTTAATATGAAGACAACATGAGCTGAGAGCACAAACATGCTGAGGCTGTTAGTTCAGTCAGAGAGTCACAAACTCATGTCTGCACTTTGGTTTTGTGAAACACGAACACAATGACAGCAGAAGTGCTGCCACGTGTCTGCACAGACAGAACCATGTTTATTTGGTCGTTCAATCAAAGGCTTCGGTTAGTTACAATCTGCGTTCACATTTGTAGTTTTGTTTTTTCTTTACAATATTTGATATTTGAAAAACAAACATTTTCAGAAATATATGTGGGTGGTTTCTTGTTTGTTTTTTGTACTACTTGAACACTAAAGTGGCTGTCCAATGAGACGACAGTGCCAGCAGCGGCTCATTTCAGTTTGACACCCCTGATGTAAGCGTTAGAGGAGCCAGGTAAGCAGAAATCTCCTGGATATGACAAAAGGGCTCTGATTGGTCACTTTTCATCAAACAGAATAACCAGGAAGTTAAACGTTTCATCTCTCCTGAACTTACCTGAATGAACTCTGTTCTATGGGCGTGACCTCAGGTGAAAGGCAGACAGTTCAGGTAGGAAGATCCAGAAACACCTGGAAGGTAGAGAGGAACAGGTAGACCATCGGCACATGTGCACGGGGTTTACTGGGTCAGCTGTGAGCGGCTGATTACAGCTACAGTCTCACACACCAACACAGGCCCTGATCCCACCTTTTACCGGAGTACTTTTAAACACAGGTATCTGTACTTCTACTTAAGTAAAGAAAGTCTCCGCGCTGAGCGGCTCGCCGCCCGCCTGTCTGTAGGTGTGAGGAGGTTCATCAGGGGTAGATGAAACAAACAGCACGGTCCACATACTTCTGCACAACTTGAAACTTCTTCTTCTCTGGTTTAATTGTTGTTTTCACGCTGTGACGTCACGTCAGAGCAGCCGCAGCGTTGAAAAAGCTCAGTCCTTCATTCTGAGCTCTCATCATCAGCATGATGTTCAGCTCCCAGCTGATTTAGGCCCTCCTCTCCAGGTTTGGGGCTGAAGGTGACGTGCGTCACTCGGATCACCTTCCAGGTAGCCTCGTCACCTGCTTCTCCTTCTGCTGCCTCGTCACTGTGACGTCAGCACGCAGGACGTGAGGGGGCTTTAAAGGAGGAGGGGGGTGGGCCGGGATTCCTGAGGATTACCCGTCATGCCCCGCGGGTAAAGATGGCGACAGCTGAGCAGGGCAGCGGATCAACTTTCTTGGAGCGGCTATGAGCGGATTTCCTGCCGCGGACGGAGCGTCTTAGCCGGCCTCAGCCCGCCCCACTGCTCGGAGCTCCAGCGCGGTCCTCGGCGCTGCTGTCCGGCATCGGATCGGTCCGGAGCCCCCTCCCTCGGCTCTCCTGCTCCTCCGGAGGAGCGGAGCGGAGCTCGGACAAAGTTTCCTCTCCTCCCCGGGACCGAGCGGCGCGGACCGGGCCTCAGGTAAGTTCGCGGCGGGGCGGGGTGGGGTTGTCCTTGGTGTAAGTCTCCGCGACGAGTCGCGCGGCTCGCGGAGCGCGGAACTGGGCCACGATGGGCTGCGTCGGTTTGACGGCCTGCTGGGGGGGGGGGTGTCGGTCGTGTTTGTGCCTGTCAGACAGAGCCGAGGGCGCACAGCCCCGCACCCGCAGCAGCTAATCACAGGACGAGCAGGACGACACACCAACCGGGGGCCCCAGGCCCTCAGCGAGGCCCCCGGCTGTTTCAACAACTTTATTGATGCTCAGCAGGAAATGTCAAAATAAAAGCCTGTCAATATTCGATCAAAAGTTTAATCAGAGCATTATAGAAGACATGACGACGATAAAAAGAACGAATCCTGATTTTAAAAGTTCAGCAGAGACTTCTGAGCCGGCGATGGCAGTAAACACAAAACGTCTCCGCTGTTCAAACACGTCATTCGTCTTTCACTGATCTGGGCTCAGTTGCAAGACAAAGCTAGCATTAGTAAGCAAACCGGCTTCAGTGAGTTGGCATGTAACAGCCAGAGGTGGGAGTCACCGCACGACTCGACGTTAGCGCGATACCTCGCCCACGACTCGACGTTAGCGCGATACCTCGCCCACGACTCGACGTTAGCGCGATACCTCGCCCACGACTCGACGTTAGCGCGATACCTCGCCCACGACTCGACGTTGTTGTGTCGAATTGAATCGCGTTTTTTCAACTGCAGGTTATCAAAGTTCATCTTTGTCGATTTCTGTTTGATCTGTTTGAACACATCCCAGAATTTTTCGCATTCTCGGCTTGATGCGTACTTTGAATTGGAACAGTACTTGGTCTCCGACTGATGACGTATCACGAGTACACGAGAATGCAAGTACGCACAAGTACGCATATTGAGACAGGCCCATAATCTAACCAACGTTACATTTATTGCATTAATATGTGAGATGTTTAAATTTTAAATACTGAGGGGACAGTAACCACGGAAACAGCAGAGGCAAAAACAACACATGCAGTGGAAGCAGAGAAGTTATGTGTAATAATGAGAAATGACAGGAATTGTATCAATTACATGAAAAGAGGGAGGTGCACAACATCATGGAGGGTCAGGAGCTGAACGCCAGCCTGTGTCACACAACCGATGCCTGATGATGCTGAAACTGCTGCACCTTTAGACAAACATCCAGTGTTCAGCTTCGCTGTATTTCCATTTCGAGTCGCCTCAAAGACACAGACAGTGCGTATAAGTATATAGAAGAGAGATACTACTGGCTCCACTACATTTGTCTGACTGTGTCAGGTTAAAATAAATTCACAACCTGTGATCAGCTGCATGTTTCTGATAAAACAGTGACACGACATGACTCTAAGGCGGAGCTTTACACGGGCTCATTTTTCATCCCCAAACAGAAAGTAAGCACTTCTAGTTGAGTTTCTTGATTACAATCAGGAATTAAAGCTGATTTTTATACACATTTACGTATAAATGATTGGCGTTCCTCGTTTGTATAGTTACTTTTTTTTTAGGAGTGCCATCACCAGATACTAATCTGATATACTTTTTATTGTTGGTCAGCATTCGTCAGACGGCCTTCAGCCGGTTTATCCGTTTCTAAACCAGGGGAATCTGGTTTCATCCGTGAAGCCATCAGTAGCATCATTCCTAATAGATGTATCAGTTTCTCATGTATTCCATTATCCGAGCGTATGACCGGCATATAAAGTAACGACTGTAACACTGCATCAATTCCCAGCATCCTGTTTTTGAACACGTTTCCAGAAATGAAGTAATGGAGGACAAAATATATTTGTCAACTTCCTGATCTGCCCCCGACCACAACAATGCAAACGCGTGACATCAATGATGTGACGGCGTACATCAGCCTGCCTCTCGATATATAAAGCATATAAACACGTGCAGCAACAATTTGGCACAAACACATCACGACCGTGTCCTGACCTTTATTTTCAGGTACAGTCTGATGCTCAGTAACTATGCTCTTTATACTTTTGACTTGAAGGACATCTCCTCCGTTGCTCGACACTGCGTGTATAGAGCAGGTAGTGCAACAATAGAAAAATAGTTGCGTGACGACACTGTGTAGCGTTTGTCTAGGGTGTTGATCATTTTCCTAAATCCCTCGTTTTGCACAGTGTTGATGGGAGCCATATCTTTGGTCAGGTGATAAGTAATATCCTCCGTAATTTCTTTGTGCCTGCGGGAGTTCGACGTGTATAGGGAAGCGCTGTATAAGGTTCCCGTTATTGATGTTTGGCTGGTTGATCAGGACGGATTTTCTCCTGTCACTTTCTCGTGTTCTCCGTTGTTTTTTTCCTGCCAATTTGAGCATCACAGGCACAGCTTCTGTATCACGTGGTATAAGGCTCCGCCCTTGTCATTTGTTGAGCAGGAAGAGTGAGCGCTTGTTTTCATGCAGATTACGTCCCGGATCAAAATGCGGTACAATCGTCGTCGTCTTTTTTTTTTTTTTTTTTTTTTTTTTTTTTAAATCGTTGTCATTTGGAAATGAGATCGCACATAAGTATGAATTGAGATTGCGATTTTCTAACGATTAATCGTGCAGCCCTATCACTCGACCAATAACACAGCTGCTGGGAGGTCACTGTACTAACAGACCGTCCAAGAGGGCGGAGCTCCCATTTGGGTGCACGCTGAAATTCTGGGATTTTGATTGGTTGCTGCTGATGGTCTGATGATGCTCCACCATCTTGTCCAAATATGGTCATTCCTAGAAACGAAAAGCAACGTGGAGGCAGGTGGCGTGTTGGTCGTAGCTATGGTGAAGGAAGGTGTCGACACAGCGCCAATGAGTCGCTGCAGGCTCAGAAAAACATTGTCTGTCGGCTGGAATGGAAACAGGAAATAGAACAATGGTGGTTTCCTGCTCCTACACAGTTACTGCAAGCTGATTGGCTTACAGTTCAGTGTGTGCTCACCTGAGGCTGCGGGGTGGTTCTCAGCGAGTTTTAAACTTTCCTCACAGCCTCAGACACCTGAAGGCACTGCTGTGGGGACCTCTGGGTGAGTCTGGCTAGAAGTAATCTGATTACAGCATGAGACACAGGAAGTGAAACTATCCACCCCCCCTTTGAGCCCCCTGCTGTGAGGTCTCATACACTGAGGTTATGGCTCTGGCATGTGTTCATGCAGGTAGTGAGGGAGACTGAGGGAGGGAGATTCGTGTTGTTGTTGAAGTGGAGGAGGCGGAGCTGACGGTTGACTGAGACACCATCTGTCCTCACTGCGTCACGAGGAGAATTGGACATGCTCCGCCGCTCGCAGGACACATGAGCCACAGAGCTCACCTGCTCAGGTAGGGGTGTGTGTGTGTGTGTGTGTGTGTGTTTTCATGTTGAGGTAAGTCACATTCAAATCAGTCAGCTGATATCAGCTCTCAGGTGGAAAGGTGACTGCTGCTCGGCTCTGATAGGACGCCTCGGGTATCATCATTAGCTGTGAGATGGCCGAGCTCTCGGGTTTCAGATGATTTCATTCTGTGTGATAAATCAAACGCACCCTCTGCTTCTTGGTGCCAAGGTCAGGGCCAGGATCCCTGCATAGGAAGTTTCGGTGACCTTTGTCCCCTCATAGGGTCTTGGCATTCCCTCCGTTTGTCTAAAGCTAATCTCATAGCACCGTCACAGGCCGTCATGCACTCGTTGCTGTTTGCTGTGATGTGACGCTTTGTGGTAGAGTATCACTTCCTGTTCCTGCTCAAACACAGTGGTGTTTCTGAGTAGCTTTTCTGCTTAGCAATTTAATTTAAATCTTTTGATACATTCCTTTTTCATAGTATAATCTTAACGTGCTTCATCTGAATCACCCTTTCTGTGTGCTCACTACCTAATTTATAGCCAAAGTATTCACTCACTGTCTCTTTACTGTTTCGCTAGCTTAGCTTAGCTCGTAGCCGACTCGTTAGCACCATGGCTACTTCACCTGTCCCTCCTGCACTTTCCTGCTCATTGTGTCAGATGTTTAGTTACTCCTCGGCCTCCTTTAGCAGTAATGATACCTGTAACAAATGTAGCATATTTGCAGCTCTGGAGGCCAGGATTACTGAATTGGAGACTCAGCTTCGCACCCTTCATTCACCCGTAGCTAGCCAGGCCCCTGTAGCTGGTGCAGCCGAAGATAGCGTAGGCCCCGCTAGCTGTTCCCCGGCAGACCCCAAGCAGCTGGGGAAAGAGGGCGGCTGGGTGACGGTGAGGAGGAAGCATAGTCTTAAACTGAAGCCCCAGGTACACCACCAACCTGTTCATGTGTCTAACCGTTTTTCCCCACTCGGCGACACACCCGCCGGGGGTCAAACTCTGGTAATTGGTGATTCTGTTCTCAGACATGTGAAGCTAGAGACACCGGCAACCATAGTCAATTGTCTTCCAGGGGCCAGAGCAGGCGACATTGAAGGAAATTTAAAACTGCTGGCTAAGGGTAAACGTAAATACAGTAAGATCATAATTCACGTCGGCAGTAATGACACCCGGTTACGCCAATCGGAGGTCACTAAAATCAATATTGAATCGGTGTGTAACTTTGCTAAAACAATGTCGGACTCTAGTTTTCTCTGGTCCCCTCCCCAATCAGACCAGGAGTGACATGTTTAGCCGCATGTTCTCCTTAAATTGCTGGCTGTCTGAGTGGTGTCCCAGAAACGATGTGGGCTTCATAGATAATTGGCAAACCTTCTGGAGGAAACCTGGTCTTGTTAGGAGAGACGGCATCCATCCCACTTTGGATGGAGCAGCTCTCATTTCTAGAAATATGGACCAATTTATTAAACCCCCCCAAAATATGACTATCCAGAGTTGGGACCAGGAAGCAGAGTTGCAGTCTTACACGCCTCTCTGCAGCTTCTCTCCTCCTGCTACCCCCCCAAAAACCCATCTCCATTGAGACTGTGTCAGCTCCCAAAAAGACAAAAAACAAACCAAAAACCAGCAATAAACAACTTAAACATAAAAAATCACAAAGAAAGAACAATACAGTATCCACATCTGAACCAAAGGATAAAACAGTGAAATGTGGATTATTAAATATTAGGTCTCTCTCCTCCAAGTCTCTGTTAGTACATGACTTAATAATTGATCAACAAATCGATTTACTCTGCCTTACAGAAACCTAGTTGCAGCAGGATGATTATGTTAGTTTAAATGAATCAACACCCCCGAGTCATTCTAACTACCAGAAACCTCGAAGCACAGGCCGAGGGGCGGTGTGGCAGCAATTTTTCACACCAGTCTATTAATTAACGAAAGACCAAGACAGACTTTTAATTCATTTGAAAGCCTGATGCTTAGCCTCGTCCACCCCAGCTGTAAAACTCAGAAACCAGTCTTACTTGTTATCATCTATCGTCCACCTGGGCCTTACACAGAGTTTCTCTCTGATTTCTCAGACTTTTTATCTGATTTAGTGCTCAGCTCAGATAAAATAATTATTGTGGGTGATTTTAACATCCATGTAGATGCTAAAAATGACAGCCTCAACATGGCATTTAATCTGTTATTAGACTCAATTGGCTTCTCTCAAAATGTAAAAGAACCCACCCACCACTTTAATCACACTCTAGATCTTGTTTTAACATATGGCATAGAAACTGAACATTTAAGTGTTTCCTGAAAACCCTCTGCTGTCTGATCATTTCCTGATAACATTTACATTTACAATAATTGATTACACAGCAGTGGAGAGTAGACTTTATCACAGTAGATGTCTTTCTGAAAGTGCTGTAACTAAGTTTAAGAATATAATCCACCCACTGTTATCATCTTCAATGCCCTGTACCAACATAGAGCAGAGCAGCTACCTGAACGCTACTCCAACAGAGGTCGATTATCTTGTTAATAATTTTACCTCCTCACTACGTACGACTCTGGATACTGTAGCTCCTGTGAAAACTAAGGCCTCAAATCCGAAGTCCCTGACTCTGTGGTATAATTCTCAAACACGTAGCCTAAAGCAGATGACTCGTAAGCTGGAGAGGAAATGGCGTGTCACAAATTTAGAGGATCATCATTTAGCCTGGAGAAATAGTTTGCTACTTTATAAGAAAGCCCTCCGCAAAGCCAGAACATCTTACTATTCATCACTGATTGAAGAAAATAAGAACAACCCCAGGTTTCTCTTCAGCACTGTAGCCAGGTTGACAAACAGTCAGAGCTCTACTGAGCCAACCATCCCTTTAACGTTAACTAGTAATGACTTCATGAACTTCTTCACAAATAACATTTTTATCATTAGAGAAAAAATTACCAATAATCATCCCACAGATGTAATATTATCTACAGCTACTTTTAGTACCATCGATGTTAAGTTAGACTCTTTTTCTCCAATTGATCTTTCTGAGTTAACTTCAATAATTACTTCCTCCAAACCATCAACGTGTCTTTTAGACCCCATTCCTACAAAACTGCTCAAAGAAGTCCTGCCATTAATTAATGCTTCGATCTTAAATATGATCAACCTATCTCTAATAATCGGCTATGTACCACAGGCCTTCAAGGTGGCTGTAGTTAAACCTTTACTTAAAAAGCATCTCTAGACCCAGCTGTCTTAGCTAATTATAGGCCAATCTCCAACCTTCCTTTCATATCAAACATCCTTGAAAGAGTAGTTGTCAAACAGCTAACAGATCATCTGCAGAGGAATGGCTTATTTGAAGAGTTTCAGTCAGGTTTCAGAGCTCATCACAGCACAGAAACAGCTTTAGTGAAGGTTACAAATGATCTTCTTATGGCCTCTGACAGTGGACTCATCTCTGTGCTTGTCCTGCTAGACCTCAGTGCTGCGTTCGATACTGTTGACCATAATATCCTATTAGAGCGATTAGAACATGCTGTAGGTATTACAGGTACTGCACTGCAGTGGTTTGTATCATATCTATCTAATAGACTCCAATTTGTTCATGGAGAGTCCTCTTCACCCACTAAGGTCAATTATGGAGTTCCACAGGGTTCAGTGCTAGGACCAATTCTGTTTACATTATACATGCTTCCCTTAGGCAGCATCATTAGAAGAAATAGCATAAATTTTCACTGCTATGCAGATGACACGCAGCTCTATCTGTCCATGAAGCCAGGTAACACACACAAATTAGTTAAACTGCAGGAATGTCTTAAAGACAAAGACCTGGATGGCCGCTAACTTTCTGCTTCTTAATTCAGATCAAACTGAGGTTAGTGTACTCGGCCCTGAAAATCTTAGAAATATGGTATCTAACCAGATTCTTACTCTGGATGGCATTACCTTGGCCTCCAGTAACACTGTGAGGAACCTTGGAGTCATTTTTGACCAGGACATGTCCTTCAACGCACATATTAAACAAATATGTAAGACTGCTTTCTTCCATTTGTGCAACATCTCTAAAATTAGAAATATCCTGTCTCAGAGTGACGCTGAAAAACTAGTTCATGCATTTATTACTTCCAGGCTGGACTACTGTAATTCTTTATTATCAGGATGTCCTATAAATTCGCTGAAAAGCCTTCAGCTGATCCAAAATGCTGCAGCAAGAGTCCTGACAGGGACTAGAAAGAGAGCGCAGATTTCTCCTGTTTTGGCTTCCCTTCATTGGCTTCCTGTTAAATCCAGAATTGAATTCAAAATCCTGCTCCTCACATACAAGGTCTTAAATAATCAGGCCCCATCTTATCTTAATGACCTTGTAGTACCATATCACCCTATTAGAGCACTTCGCTCTCACACTGCAGGCCTACTTGTTGTTCCTAGAGTATTTAAAAGTAGAATGGGAGGCAGAGCCTTCAGTTTTCAGGCCCCTCTTCTGTGGAACCAGCTTCCAGTTTGGATTCGGGAGACAGACACTATCTCTACTTTCAAGATTAGGCTTCAAACTTTCCTTTTTGCTAAAGCATATAGTTAGGGCTGGACCAGGTGACCCTGAATCCTCCCTTAGTTATGCTGCAATAGACGTAGGCTGCCGGGGATTCCCATGATGCATTGAGTTTTTCCCTTCCAGTCACCTTTCTCACTCACTATGTGTTAATAGACCTCTCTGCATCGAATCATATCTGTTATTAATCTCTGTCTCTCTTCCACAGCATGTCTTTATCCTGTCTTCCTTCTTTCACCCCAACCGGTCGCAGCAGATGGCCCTGCCCCTCCCTGAGTCTGGTTCTGCCGGAGGTTTCTTCCTGTTAAAAGGGAGTTTTTCCTTCCCACTGTCGCCAAAGTGCTTGCTCATAGGGGGTCATATGATTGTTGGGTTTTTCTCTGTATTTATTATTGTGCGATCTACTGTACAATATAAAGCGACTTTTGTTGTGATTTGGCGCTATATAAATAAAATTGAATTGAATTGAATTGAATTGAATTGACCTCTGCCACGCCCATGTTGGTTTAGGTTCAGGGATAACTCTGTTGCAGCGTCACTACTTACCTGATGCATTCCACAGCTGATGCAGCAGACCCAACCTGTGTTAGATCAGAGTCAGTCAGCAGACGTCGGTGCCTGTTGGCCAATCAGATGTCTAGAAATGGCATCGGTGCTCTTGATGGTGAGTCACGTTGACTCTGATTGGAGGAGCATCGGTAATTAACGAGCAGAAGCTCGTTAACTCAAGTGCAGCTATGAGCGCGCTTGTCTGCTGGATGCCACAGGAAGTGCAGTCATATGATCACTGAACCTGCACCAGCTCAGCTTGATCTGAGGTCAAAGGTCACGCAGAGTTTTACCGTGTTTTTACTGCGTCAACCTTCAGAGTATCAGCAGTATTACTGCTAGTATCAGTAGTTCTAGTACTGCGCCTGTGCTCATTAGTCGCACTAACCTCTGAGCAGCTTTGTTATTTACTGGCACAGCAGTCACATGACCTCCACCCTCACAGATCCATCCTACCCATAATCCTCTCTGAGTGGAGATAAACCTCTGTGGCATGTACTCTGACACACTCACTCCCGCAGCGGCAGGTCAGGTGGTCATCCTGACACCGACCCTTGCCTCCGATTGGACGGTATTGATCACAGGTGGGTGATGGGTGCAGGATCCTTATGGTGCATTGTGGGAGATGCGATCTGCTGGATTTCCCAGCATGCCATCTGGGCTGTGATGTCAGAGGCAGGTTGTCAGAGGCAGGTTGTCAGCTGCACTTCCTCCCAATCAGACGGCCATGACGCGGGCGCACCCTGCAGAGCCTGCAAACTGACCCGAGATCAGCTCAGCTCACTGTGTGTTTCGGCGAGTGTGTCTCTCAGGTGTTGGGCTCCTTGCTGTGATTGGTCGATGAGCACCTCGACCCGCTGATTCAGTTCATGTTTACGTGAACACTTGTCTGACACACCTGTGCAGGTTCAGTGTTGGGGAATAACAAACATGTTGTGTATATTTACATTTTTGCTCATAAATATGTTTCTGTTTTATTTCATTAAAACTTTATTATCACTTTGGTCTTTACGTGTGTGTGTGTGTGTGTGTGTGTGTTCTTCGTCCTGCGCCTCGTTGGCCTCAGTCTGTTTCCTGTGTTGTGCCCCCTGCCCTTCTCCCGTGTCCTCTGTGTGGCGGCGGTGCTGACTCATGTTCCTGTTCCTCCATCTTGTGTTTCAGGTGCTTTCAGGCAGTGTGAGGGTCGCACAGCGGCACGAGGAGGAGCTGTGTGTGCGCTGACCTACAAGGTGAGGATGTGTTCGCTGTCTCTGCTCTTTCCTGGTGAAGGGTTCAGATTCTGCTGCAGCCGTCACATGACCAAAGCGGTCATATCGATTGGTCAGGAGACATAATGGTGACGCTGCAGGTAGCACTCACATTCAGCTCTTCGTTCGAGCTAACTGCAGCTTCATGTGGAAAGGGTTAAATCTGACCTGAACCCGTAGCCAGGATCAGCTACAGGAGGATTACTCTGAGTGTCACTCATGCTAAGCTACTCTGGCCTGGATCAGTCTGGCTAGCTCACACCATTAGCTCGCTGGGTCATGGCCGCACTTCCTGTCTAACAGCTGCTCTGTGTTTCAGGCTGGATCGTCCTGTGGATGACCTCTCGGGACTCACTCACCTTTCAGGTACAAACACCGGCGACCTGATGATGATGATGATGATGATGATGATGTCACACACCCCTAACACATGTACATTCACCTGTAATACCCAGCAGGAGGGGAGAGACTAATGGCCCAAATCGCGTAACCGAAAGGCTTTCCACAAGCCACAGTAAGCTCCTCCTCCTCTTCAGCTGTCGGTCGTGTCATCATGCAGGTGAAATGTTTGAGGGGCGTTCGTCTTTCTAACATGCTGCAGGTCTGTCTCGCCATCGCCGCTCTCACCTCTGCAGCATGTCATCAGATCTGCAGACCACTGTTTATGAGGTCATTTAATAGAGGAAAGGGCCCCGCCCTCATAAACAAATCAGCCCGTAATTATGTCTCCCAGCAAACTGACACATCTTTGGAAAGCTGGAATTAAAATTCATCGCAGCCGGTTTGTGATTTATTACAGCGGACGGGAAGGACAGCTCCCTTCTGACCACGCCTGGGGTGGACGACAAACGGTGGGTGTCTGCGTGCTGTAAGGGTAAATTCATACCTCCACCTTGAGATTTGAGATATTGTGGTTTATGCTGGTAAAGGAGAGCTCCTTTACCAAGGAGACCAAGACGGGAAGCAAAGAGACCGCACCGCTGTCGTCTTAATAAAATGTCCTCGTCTTCCTCCTCACCTCAAGCCTGAGCTGACGTCATGGCGCTAACACACAAACGCATAAACGTGCTCATTTATTCCCCAAATTGATTATTATAATTATTTATTGGCAGAATAGACATGAGACCTTCCCATCTCCATGACAACAAGCCAGCTAAACAACAGCCTGGTTAAGATTGCGTCAGGTTCGAGCGTCCTAAAAATCCCACGTTCCCTCTCACTGACAGTTTGGTTACATCGTTTAGAGATTGAAAATGTGACGTCATTCAGGGGTAAAACCGCAAAGGATTGTGGGAACGAGTGGCAAGCCATACTAGTGCAGGCTTTCACATGAAAACAGTCACACAGCGATAAAAAGAAACGCAAAAAATGGCAAGAAGCTGTTGTATTATTAACTGCAATAGCCGGTCGCATGACAGCCACGGGAAGCCGACGGGTAAAGAGATCGGTTTTTATCGGATTATGTCGTGGAAGAGAAATTGTTCAAGCCATGTTTCCGAAGTAACAAAGAGCCGACGGATGGCCTGGATTGCAGCCATTCGAAGACCAAATATAACGTCCCAGAACACTCCAGCTCACATGTTAGTCTGCTCCAAGCATTTCCACAAAGGTAAGTCTTCTGTTGTAGTTATTACATAATTTATCATAACATAATTGTTGATGTAGGTTACAAATAAGTCTTATATTGATTTGAATTGAATTCGTTGCGCTATGCTGCTTTGTTCACTGTGGCTTTGCGGGCTAATGTTTGTTGTGTTTTGTAGGAAAACCAGCCTACAAAATGCAGGAATGCGATGCAGACTGGGCACCTCTATCAGCCTGGGTCAGACAGAGTTTAAAGCTGCTACCACAGCCAGATTTGATCGGTTAAGAGAGAGAGCGACATCAAAACAGCCACGAAACGTCCCGCATATATGTGCCCAAGGGTTGTATTGAAGCAATCAAGTGATGAATAACTGTTTTCCAGTATGTTGTTTTGCATTGTTGTTTTTCACCGAAGCAGCTAATAAAGCATAATCGAATACAATTTTGCTTCTTTCTTGTAAGATTCTATAATAGAATGAAACAATAATGCCAGTTATAAATAAAGACAATAAATTGAATGAATTACGAAACACTCATGTTATTTCTATTAGATCTGAAAATGTTGTGAAACGACAAATAGATGCGTTTGCCTGTACAGGAGATAAAGGAAAAGAATGTAACAACAGCTGTGAAATGGAATAGTCCAAATCACCAAAGTAAACTGGACCTGGGCTTGTTGCAGGGATCTGAAGTTAATAAACAGCTTGTGAGTGTCTGCACTCACACTTAGGACCATATAGTAATAAATATGTGCGTGATGAAAGTTGGGCAGCACGCTAACGTCCTTACTCCGCTCTGTATGCTCGTACGGGTCTGACCCTTTCACTCCTTTCATTTTTTTTTCCCTCGTACTTTTTTTTTTTTGCCTTTTCGTCAACTCTGTCTTTGTACGGACCTGCCGTGTTCTCCGTCGTTTTGTACATAACTGTTTTTAGGGCAAATAAAATGCAAGTAGGGATTAAAACCGCAGAATTAATGATTACCGGTGCTGGAAATGCTAGCGCTTGATGCAGTGTTTTGATTTTGTTGCCACTCGTACCCACAATGCAATGTGCGCAAGTCATGTGGTCTGTCAATCTCTGTTCTTCTTAAGAGTCCAGCAGCGTTGTAGACACTTCAGTCAGCAGCTAGCAGAGGCCAACAGCTGTCCTACTCCCAGAAAGGTTCAATGTATCGTCAGCAGTGAGCTCCTCGGACTCTTGTCAGAGTTTTACAGGCGTGTCCAGAGGAAGCAAAGGCGGACGCTTCCTACACAGCATTGACAGCTGAGGTAAACAGTGACCTGACAGCTTTCAAAGATAGGGAAAATCTCCCTCACTCATTTTTCCGCTGCCTGCTCTCTGCTGACCTCTAGTGGTGAGACTTTACACTCAGCTGTCAGAGCGATCCAAACCAGCAGCACCAGGTTCGACACCGATCTGTGACTGACTCAGACGTCTCAGAGGTTCCTTTGGCTGAACTTTGCCCTCTTTTCAGTGTCTTCCTCCTGCAGTGTCTCGTACAGTCTCCGCCCCCATCATATGACATCTTGTAGCCTGACTTTACTACCCCTCCTGCGTCGCTGCTGATTAGCCTTCTGTCTTCATGTACATGAGAGCAGGCAGGACTCCGGTTTCCTGTCGGCGTCCTCACACACGTGGCATGTTCTCCCGCTTCGTCTCTGAAATCAATTCATTCATTTTCCAGTAGCTCCCACTTCAGGCGCTGTGGTCCGTTTCTCACAGACGTACACAGCTGATTTTAAACGCCACTGCCTTCGACTTCACTCACAGAGCAGAGTTTATTTCAGCAACATCGGAGACCTCCGGAGGGATTCATCTTTCAAATATAGCGAAATGATCCAATGTGAATTTTTTAAAGATCACTGGTTTATAAAACATTAACAAAGCTTCAGGCGTGTGCACGAGTGTGTGTGAGCATGCACATAGGTGTGCGTGCGTGAGGTGGAACAGAGGGAGTTTCCATCGTGTGGAGAAGCTTTAAAGGATGTTCAGTGTGGTCCTCACAGAGGGGGAATGTCAGAGTGTGTGTGTGTGTGTGTGTGCGTGTCCGTGTGAGGAAAAACAGGAAGTCGCACAGGGATCAATGGCCTGCCATTGGCTCCCCAAGGGCAGGACGCAGTCATGTGATGTGCATTAGCAGAGAGTGGCAGGTGCGTGTATGAGCACTGGATTCACACCTTACCAAACCCAGCTTTGAGCTTTGACCTCCACCTGCCAGTCGAGCATCCAGTGAGCTCACGGTCAGTCAGAGTGGACCGCTGTAGCAGCTGTAATCATGTGACTTCATCATCAGCTGTTAGCACATTAGCAGTGTTAGCTCCACTCTGTCACATGCTAACATTAGCATTGGATCAATGCAGCTGCACTTCCTGTTCTGGAAACAAACGCAATCAATGAGAGGCCTGAGGGACGGACGCACGCACGCACACACACACACACACACACACACTTACTTACTGTAGTGGCGAGGGTGTATTTGATGCTGATGACGGGCAACCGAGCATTGATCTACACACACACACACACACACACAGAGGGCAAGGGGGCGACGGTTGCAACAGTCCAGTTGCGGTCGAGGCATTGTGGTGGGTGGTTGGCGGGCGTCCGTGTCGTTTTGTGCCTCCTCTAACTCGTCTTCTCCTGGCAGGACTGACAGACCGACACAAAGTCACGCAGGAAAGAAGCACGGCCTAGGATGGCGAGTGCGGCGCCAGCCAGGAAGCCGTACCGCAAGGCTCCACCGCAGCACCGCGAGTCACGCCACACCCTGCCCACTGCTCCCCCGCCACCTGCACCGCAGCCCGACATCAATCAGGTAATCAAACACACCTTAAAGACACCCCCACACCCCCCGCAGCACCTTGCCCGTCAGCGGCTGTCTGGCGATGGGTCGAGGCCTGGCATCCCAACTCTGCCACCGCCACTCTCAGACAGCGAGCTGGAGGTTTCCAGCCTTTCCAGCCTGGAGCTCTGCACCCCGCCGGCGCTCTTCAGAGGACATATCCACCAACCCAGCTCAGCCAGAGCGGTGGTGGCAGGTGTGACTGCAGCCGGTCACGACGCCGTGATTCCTCACCGAAAGCCGAGGCCCCAGCGCGGCACGAGTCCTCGGAACGTCAAGACTTCCAACAACACAGGAAACCAGGCTTTCCTGGGACATGGAAGCCCCGCCCCAACCCTGAAACACGCAGTGAGCTGCAACCCCCGAGGAGAGCGTCACCGCCTCAGTTACTGCATGAACGCCGCTGGCCGGACACAGACTACCGGCGCTCCTCGGAGCATCCTGAAGCAACCGACTTCGCTGGGTGTGGAGCACACCTATGACATCATCAGGAAGTCAAAGTCGGTGGAGATGCTGGATGATGCCAGAGGGCGGAGCAGTGCCAGCCGGCGCCCTCCAACCCGTTCTCTGGATCGGGTAGAGCAGCAGGGACTGACCTGGCGGCGGTCCTCGGCCCCGCCCTCCCCTGTCAGGACTGACTGGAACTGGAGGATGCAGGCGCTGCAGGAGAAGGTCCGCTTCTCCAACTTCTTGGATGAGATCACATGTCGGGTCCTTAGCCCCGCCCGCCTAACGCTGCTCGGCAGGTCAGCTTCTAAAGAGTATATAAGCCCCGCCTCCCAGCGCCGCCGCTCTGCCTACAGGAACCAGCAGGTGGAGGGGTCCTCTGCAGATCGGACTCGGCGCTGGAACGACTGGGTAGCGGCGCTGCAGCGGTCTGAAGGCACGCAGGAGGAGGGGGCGGTGCGGGAGACTGCGAAGCAGCAGCAAGGGTACAGAGAGTGGGCGGGGACTAAACGGCAGGTGAAAAGAGAAGTTAAGGTGGACAGACGTCCTCTCTCTAATCTGTCACTGCTGTCACACATCAAGGTAGGTCCACCCCATTTTTACCCCGCCCCCAACTGTTTCCTGTTGTTGTTTTCCTGCTGGGGGTCAAAAGTCACCAGTCCAGGGTTTTACTCCCTCAGCGGTTCATACTGAGCTCATTAGTTATTGATCATCAAGATGACATCACACAGGGGCCACATACAATACATAGGACACCAAACTCCCAGTGACGCACTCTGACCTTGCTCTGACCTCTGACCGCACTCTGACCTCCGGTCGTGCACCCCTTGATTTTTGTAACTTGTTTGTGACAAGTATAGTAGAATGCAGATTTCGGTCCTCACAAAGATAGCTAGACAGGAACACACACACAGACACACGAACTATTTTAGCTCATTTGTTTGGTTTTTCAGCCTGTAGTTTTTGAATCAAAGTGTGTGTGTGTGCGCGCGCGTGTGTGTGTGTGTGTGTGCGCGCGCGCGTGTGTGTGTGTGTGTGTGCGCGCGCGCGTGTGTGTGTGTGTGTGTGTGTGTGAGAACAGTTTAAAGTACAGTTTGTTGCGTGTCTGATGATGTCGTGTTCTGTTTCAGGAGGCGTTGTCGGACTCGGACAGGATCAGGTGAGTCCGTTTGAACTTAACTTCCTGTCTGTCACGCCTTCTCGTTAGCTTAGCCGTTGAAACAGGAAACTGGGCAGCGTTTGGATGATGTCATCAAGCAGTTTCAAACTAAAGGACGTGTGGGCGAGCGTTGGTTATTAACAGGAAGCGGCTTTTAGGTCAGCCAGGGTCATGTGGTCTCTGAACAGGAAGCTCTGTCTTCATCACTTCCTGTCTCCTCCCAGAATCCTCCAGCAGCAGAATGAGGACCTGCGGCGCCGCCTCTCTCTCACCACCCATAAGATGGAGGCCATGGAGGCGGAGTTTGACAGCAACCGCCACTACATGGAGGCAGAGCTTAGCCGGACCCGAGACGACCTGGACAAGATGAGAGACAAGTTCCGCAGGTGGGTGGAGTCAGTTCAACAGGGATGAGAGCGTCAGTCGCACTGCTCACTCGACTCCATGTACACTTGCAGTACTTGTGCTTTGATGAGTGATCCCGTGCAGCTGTACGCTCACGGTTGAGTTTTCTTTAACCAGCAAACGCGATACTCGCAGCGCTGATAAAGTCAGCTGACCCTTTGAAATCCATACGTGTGTGCTTTGCTCTGATCAAAGGTTAATCAGCTGACCGGCCTGCGCCCGAGTCTGCACACGCTCCGTCACGCTGTGGCGCCCGCCATCACAGCCACACGTAGAGTCCAGTTGTCTCTTACGCGACCCGTCCATGTGGCGGTCTCTCGTCTCTACAGGCGGGGAAATGCTGATCACAGCATCGAGTCTGTATCTGCTCCGGCTCAACACTCTGGCCTCTAATAAGCCTCGCCTCCAGCGCTCCGCCTCCGTGTCTGACGCGGCAGCCAATTAAGGTTGGCCGAGCATTACTCATACTTGCGCTCTCTCTCTCTCTCTCTCTCTCTCTCCACCTGCAGACTCCAGAACAGTTACACAGCGTCTCAGAGAGCCAATCAGGATCTGGAGGAGAAACTTCACGCTCTGGTAAACCTCTGCCTCCCACTCACCTGACCTTTGACCTTGGGATACTCGGGAGCACTGTAGCAACAGGGTTGTTCGAGCTCATCCAATATCTGATCGATACCTGAATAAAAACACTGAGGCAGCGTATTGATCACCTGTGGGAGAGCCACGGTTACAGTTTGGACGTGTTTGTTCAAACAAAATGTTCTGTTTTATTACAAATCCACTGAGCATGTGCAGTGACCTCGGGTTATTGGGCAGTGCAGGGGTGCATTATGTTACTGAGCGTGTGCATTTATGGTGATGTCATCAGCAGGAATGGTGTGTTCAAAAACTGTCACAGTGACCAGCGACTATTCACGCAGCGTAGACAACACTAACTGGCATTAGTGTTGAAATTGAGTCAACCAATCACTAACAGGGCCAAATGAGTGTCAAGCAGCATGACTCCGCCCACTGACTCCAAATGAAAAAAATGATGAGCTGCTGTGGCTTCACGGGAGTTCCAGAGAGGATGTTAGAGTGAAGCTGCTATCCGGTCTTTAAGTGACAACGTATGAATCCTGCTTCGGTCCAAACTGTATTATTATTATTATTATTAACTGCTCTGTTTATTAAGGCTGTTGTGTTTTTAACATGTTTTGCATTTTGTTGTATTTATTCTCAACAAGCCCCTAAAAACAGTCAGTGATCACTGTCGTCCTCTCTCGGTTTTTATCACCACTGTTCATTTTAAAGGTCAGTGTTTAAACCCTTACGATGTAACTACAGCACAGCCCATGCAGCAGTATATTAATGACTAACCTCGTATTGTGGATGGATTATCTCAGTTGTTCTCCTGACTGAAGTTTGGTCTGTTTACAGCATCCTGCCATGCGATTGCATTTGTCCCTAACCATCAGGAACCCTCACGTTAACTTTTATCGAGTGGGAAAAAGTTAGCGTTCATCCTCCAGCTTCACTGTGTTTATGCTATGCTAACATAGCTGTGGCATTGTTAGCGTAGCACATCATTATATACCAGCTAGCCCAACTTCAGTAACCCTACAAACGTCACTGCTGTTTAGTTTTCTGTCTTCATTTATGTTGGAAGTGATAGCAGAGCTGTACATTTGAATGTTTCAGAAATCTCTCAGTCAGAACATGCTATATCATGTTTAGGTGGAAGCTAGCGAGCTAACTTCCTGCTAACTTCTAACTCTGTTAAATATAATAAATCCTGTTTTCATGGATGCCTGGATGTTAAACTTAATTGTTACACCTGGTAAAGCAGCAACACTGATGATTTTATTACAGATAAAAGAATTTAGATAGTTTGTAGCTCTCAGTGATGCCGCAGTGTTTGTTTGACTTTGGGACCTGAAGTGGAGTTTGGACCCAGAAACAGCTGATGACGTCAGACTTAAAGACCGGATATTGGGTATCAGTTTATTCGTGCTAGCATGTGAGCCAACTGTCCCCAGGTTCATGCAGTGTAGCGGACTCACAGCTAGCTGGCTAACTGTAGCTATGTTGCTAACATTATTGCTAACAGGCCATTTTCCAGTTTCACTGAGCAGCTAACGTGAGCCTGTTTCAGTCTGTGGTCAGAGTTTTTATTTCACTCCTCAGGAAATAATTTACAGGCACAAAGTGATATAGCGTTTACTCTCCGCATCATGGCGGCTGTTAGCCAGCTAGCTGTAAGTGGGGTCTGACATGGGCAGCGTCATAAACGGCTCTGTTTCTGGTGCTCAGGTGTGCACGCTGCCGAACACGCAACGACTCTATTGGCTGCAGCTCACTGAGTGGGCACAGGGGGTGCCAGCGACCACTGAAAGTTTGGGTGGGAGCTCAGCTGGGGTGGGTGGGGTTAGAGGTGGTGAACAGTTGACGAACTTCCTGTTTTTGTCTGACTGTCGTTCTTCATCTGTTTCTTTCTTTCTTTCTCCTTTTTCTCACGCTGCTCCCTGGTGGATTGACCCATCTTCATCACCTCCATCTTCATCGCCTCCATCCTCATCGCTTCCATCAGGCTGCCGTCAGTCAGACATGGGTTCATGCAGTTGCGTTTCATGTTCTTCTTCCTCCGTTTCTGTCCTTCCTCCTCCTCCTCCACCTCCTCCTCCTGTTTGAGCACCAAGTCCTCTTGTTTAGCTGTTAAACTGATTTTTCTGGGAGAAACCTGAGCAGCTTTGAGAGGCGTGAGCTCAGCCTCCATCAGCCTCTACCTGTTCCTTCTTTAGTGTTGCTGTAAGTTCTCTGTGACCGAGCTGGACTGAAGATCGGCTGATTAAAGACTCGGCTTGCTGCGTTTTGAACTTTCTGGGCTTGGTGTTCAAACTCCGCCCGTCTCCGCCGATGGCGGTCGCAGGGCCAGTTTCTTTTAGTTTTCAGGTTTTCTGAGCTCGCCTGACGGATCAGGACGAACTGAAGGTTCGTCTTCAGGAAGAAATGATTAAAACGTGTCCGATATTTACCGAACGTTCACGTTTAGTGTGAGGAAAATCATTCTCATCTAAAATACTTTTCTCCAAGAATATTTCCTCAATTTTGTTTGTCCTCTTTTGGAGAAGTATCACATCTTAATTTTAAATCCAGACTTTTTTGTTTGTTGGATAAAAATGTCGTTTGTATTTTTAGAAACGTTCAGATTCAGATCAGAACTTTTCTCAGATTATTTCGACATAAAAAAATATATAAAAAGAGTGATTTTTGATTTTTCAGAGCTGCTGTGAATGGCACACCTGATGATCAGTAACAAATTGTTCTCATTTCCACCTGCAGTAGGCGGAGCTCGTCCATCACACTCTCCGTGGTGCTGCACACGTGCAGAACACGTTCCTCTAGCTGTGGTCGAAGGTCCTGATCTGACGATGAGCAGAAAACTGACGCTCACGTTTGAGACGTGCTTGCAAAGTAAAAGCTGAATATCGAGCTTTTTTTCCAGCTGCAGCGCTTTGATCGGGATCTTATTGATCTCCTAGCACACGCCACTGCTTCCCATAATGCATCTGTAAGAGATGATGGCTTAATGCAGCATTCAAATGATCTGGGAAAACTAGCTCACAGCCCTGGCTGAAGGGGGACTAGGTTGAAAAGGTGACAGGAGAAGTCAAGCTGCACGGAAAACTACAAACATGGCGCCCACATGGAAAAATGTGCGATTCAGTTTTTTTCCCACATGATCTGAATGTAGGTCTCCGCTGAAGGCCCGCCTGCTGTTGCCTTAGGCTCCCAATTGGCTGCTTTAGCTGTGACTGACGGCTAGTACACTAATGCTTTGTATTTGCCCCGCCCACAGCTACGGAAGGTGGAGAGGGACAAGAAGACGATGGACCAGGAGATCGTGCAGCTCACCAACAAACTGCTGGACGCTAAAAACACCATCGACCGTCTGGAGGAGCTCAACGTGAGAACAAACCGTCGTCCGTTTAAAAGCGTTCAGCTTCCAGATCAAAGTTCAAGGTGTCAGGTGTTTCACAGCGAGACGACAGGAAGTAAAAACTACTGCGTGATAACTTCCTGATTGACGAGACTTGCTGTGACCCCACTGGTGGTTTCTGTAAAACCATTGTTCTGCAGGATGGGCTTTTATTTTGTTTGTGGTGTTTCCTGTAATGGTGTCTGTTTCCTGTGAGCGCGCTCTGACTGATGCTGTCTTCTGTCTGCAGGAGCGTTACAGGCAGGACTGTAATTTGGCCGTTCAGCTACTCAAGTGCAACAAGTCGCACTTCAGGAACCACAAATTTGCTGACGTGAGTGACTTTTATTATTATGAGTGGGAAACGCTCTGAACCTGCAGTCTCTCGAATGTCCAGCAGGGGGCGACTCTGAGAAAATGAACCTCCTGCTTGGCTGACCTCTGACCCTAGTAAAGTATTTCCTGATTGTTTTGAGGTTTGATTGAAACAAAGGTGAAGTTAATTTGGGAGGGTTTTAGTCCCCGTGGCGTCACAGCGCAGCAGGAAGCAGCTGAGGGGGGCCTACCTGTAGTTATCAGGGCAGTGTAGCTCAGCAGTGTTTCTGGGTTCAAAGGTCACATCTGCCTTTCACTCTGCTCCAACTGTGGTGGTTTCTTGCTGCAGCTGACAGGCAGAGTGTCAGTGCTGAACGTCAGAGCTGACGTCACTGGAAGGTCCACGCTGCTGCAGATGGCGAGGAGTTTTCCACTCGTCAGCAGGAAGCGGGCGAATGAATCTCCAGTATAACGCTTTAATGGAGGAAACTGGCACGCGCTAATGCCATTAAAGCGTGAGAGTGGGATCGATCTGCTGCCTGCATCAGACCCATTAGTTTAGAGACACACACACGAATATTTCCAGGAGTGTGTGTGTGTGTGCGTGTGTGTGTGTGCGCGTGTGTGTGTGCGCGTGTGTGTGTGTGTGTGTGTGCGCGCGCGCGTGCGTGTGTGTGTGTGTGCGCGCGCGTCTGTGCTTGTGAGGACTACTGACTTTGAAGTGGGTCACCATGACAACCACTGCATCTGACCTTAGCTCTGCGCTGGATTTCTGGAACAGGAAGTGACATATTTGGGTGAGAGGCGTGGTTATCTGGCCGTAGGTATCAAAGAGCTCCAGTTAAGGTGAAGCCTAGCAGACCATTAGCAGCAAGAGGCCACGCCCCTAATAATGGAAACCTTAAACCTCAATACTGTTTTGACAGGTGAGTTAAAAGCATCCTCCCCATGGACAGGTGTTACATTTGTCTCCGACTTTTCTTTAAAATATAAAACTGTGTCATCTGCATCTCGTGATAGAGGTGTTACTGTAGAGACCAAACAGTTTGTGTGTCCGGCCGTAAACACGTTCATTTCTGCTGTGATGTTGTAACATGAGGGACTGACTCACTGCTGCCTCTGCTGGTTGTTAGAGAAACTGCAGGTTCTGTAACTTCCTGTTTCAGAGCTACAGTTTATTGGCTGATGAAGACTTTAGTCTGTGACCCTGTCTGTGGAGCTGAGTGCCAAAAGAACGGGAATTAAACCTGTGCGCGTGTGTGTGTGTGTGCGTGTGTGTGTGCGTGCATGTGTGTGCGCAGCTGCCCTCGGAGCTTCAGGACATGCTGAACAAACACATGAAGAGCAGTCTCCCGGAGCGAGGCCCCGCCCCCGGCTCTCAGGACCCAGACACGCTCAGTTTGACGCCTGCCGACGTCGTGCCGACCTCAGTCATCGCCCGTGTCCTAGAGAAACCCGAGCCGCTGGTCCTGAACTCTGCACAGTCCAGCAGCTGCGGCCGGCCCGTCGCCGAAGACGTCTTCGTGCACGTGGACATGACGGGCCCCAGGGGCTCAGAGGGGCGAGGCCGGGAGAACGGTGCCGGTCAGGAGGCGTCGCAGCAGAACGGCTCGTGTCGCAGTCAAAGCAGCTTGGATGAAGAGGCAGGCGGAGCTCCATCTTTCGAGAAGCTGAACCCGTACCCGGCGCCGCCTCCGCCCACCCCCTCTACCCCGGACGCAAGGTCATTGAGTTCTCGTCGGACGACAAAGTGAAGATCCCGAAGAACTCTCCGCTGCCCAACTGCACATACGCCACGAGGCAGGCCATCTCGCTCAGCCTCGTGCAGAATGACGACGAGCGGCTGGCCCCTGGCAGCCCCGCCCCTCCTCCTCCTCTGGCGGAGGGGGCGGAGCACAACAGCGCACACCACCATCACAGAGAGACGCCACCAGTGAGCCGCTGTCCAGCCAGTCCAGCCCTTTCAGCAGCCCGCCTCAGGTAACTGAAGCCCCACCCACCATCACACCAGTTAAATCTCAGATGAGAGCTTACGATGATTATGATGATGATGATGATGTTGTTTTTAACCCCTCCCACTCAGGCACCCAGTGTCTTGGCGAGCTCTGGCAGCTCCGAGGAAGACCTGCTCACCAACTGGCAGCGGATGTTCGTGGAGAAGATGGCACCGTCCAGCGACGGCACGCTGCTGCACCGCACGTCCTTCAGTAGCCAGACGGCTCAGGAGCTGCAGAGGAGGAGGCAGGTGGCGGTGGGAGTGGCCTCCTCCTCAGACCGGCACAGGGCGGCGTACTCTGATGGCGAGGAGGGCTCGTCGGCGCGCAGCTGGACGCCGAGCCGTGGCTCCAGCCTCGACACGGACACGGACACCGAACAGCGGGTGGGGAGGCGGGGCTGCTACGGCGGCAGGGACGGCTCGGAGGAGGAGGGAGAGCAGCTGCTGATGAACCTGGATGATGATGGCGGGAGCGGGGACACTGCGGTCACCGTGGTGACCAGCCCCGGCGACGCCCGCAGGAAGCTGGAGGAGGAGGGCGAGAGCTCAGGGGAGGAGAGAGACATCCTGCCCCACGAACTGCCTGTCATTTCGCCCCGTCTAATGGACTTGGACCCCGCCCTTGGCGCCATTGCACCACATCGGCCCCAGAAGAGCCCGAAGAGGATGGGCGTGCACCACCTGCACCGCAAAGACAGCCTGACCCGCGCCCAGGAGCAAGGCACGCTGCTGGACTGATTCTCGCTCGCCCCGCACTGTGCGCCGCTGACCTGATGCTGAGGTCAGAGGTCACACCCATCCAGGATATAGCCATACTCTACCGTATGCTGCCGAGCTCGCTGCCCCACCCGGGTGTGTGCATGAGACACGAATCGCTGCATGTCCACGTACTTTTGGTCTGATGACGTGTCCAGAGTGGTGATGATGTAGCAGAGAGGAGACATGGCCAGAAGTATGTGGACATGTCAATCGTAACGCTTGGCAAACCGTGTGTGTGTGTGTGAGTGTGTGTGTGTGTGTGTGTGTGAGAGTGTGTGCGTGGGCCTCATTCACTAACAGTACGTCCACACAAATCTGTGATTTCTGTTTTCGTACCTGAATCCGTACGTGCGGTCAGAGAACGCTGCAGTGTCCGCGTCACATATTCAGCACTCCCATTAGCCTGACGGTCACTTTGTTTGTCTACATTTGAACAGTGGTCGCTTCCTCCTCGGACACTATAATTCAAGTTTCTTTTTCTTCGCCTCAGACACGTAAGCGTGTGTCCTTGGATAGAAAAATGGGGGCGGGGCTATATGTGGATAGTATGCTAATTATATTGCGATTGCTCAGGGCTGATTAATGGAAACAGGCCGGTGCACATGTGAATCCAGCTGTAATATGGCGCCATTTAAGAACGTTTCCACGCAAATATTGGTGAATGAGGCCCATAGAGTTCTGATCAGCTGATTATCAATCAATCATCAGATAATGTCCATAAGTATGTGGACAGCCTAAACTGAAGTTTGACATTCCTGTGAATTTGGAAAAAAAATAGTTTTGACTGTTTGGGTATCGGCGCTCCACGAAGGTGTCCGCATATTTATGTCCATATGGCGTCTTTGATTATGAGTCTGCATATAGTGTATACAGTATGAGCAAAAGTATGTGGACAATTAAAGGTTCATTTAAATTCTGAACAATCTACATTCAAAACCACGTCAGGCATTTGTGCGTGTGTGCGTGAGAGAGATGGAGCAGAAAAACAGATTTTAAAAGCAAAACTTTACCGGATGTATTTGCCTTCTTTCCTGAGCAGGAGCTTTTATTTTGAAGAGACACACACACACACACACACACAGACAGTGCCTCACGCGCCCTCAGTCTCTCACTCTCTCACTCCATGGTTGAGAGTGTGACACCGGGCACACTAAGTCTTTTTACTAAGACTTTTATTTTGAAGTCAGTACTAATCATTGATTTCCTGTTGTTTAGTCAGCTGATTGATTTGTTGTGGAGCTGCAGACTGAGGTTTGGCCTCTGACCCAGATTCACCTCTGCCCCCTCGAACACTAGGACTGCGCCTGTGGGTTGGGGGCGGGGCTTCTCTTTGACTCACACCTGGAATGTACCAGTTTTGTTTTTTTGCTGTCATGTTTTTGTTCTTTTGTTGTGAAATGTTGAGTATTGATCTGTTATTAGTTTTATTGTTTGCCGTTTATTGATTTGTGGTTTTTCTGATCAGTTTGTGCTTTTGTCGTGCGTCTACGGAAGCCTGGCGGTCACAGAAATGTCAGTTTCATTTAAATGATGATTGAAAACAAAAACTTAACTAATATTCCTTTAAGTAGCAACCTGATTCCTACAAAATAAAAGCCTCTATAGTGAGGGAAATTGGGGTTAAAACTAGAAATCAAAGGATCTGTTTGACTTCCTGCAGCGCTCCTGGTGGCCTGGAGCAGTTTATATTTGTGGCACCTGTGAGCCTCCATACGTGACCTCAGTCTGTTCTTCTGATCGAATGTCAGCTCGTTGCCTCCTCACAGCTCTGATTGTCACTCCCACCGAGGCCCGACGTTGGGTCGTCGATCGCCCCGCCTCTCTGACTAACGAAGGTGATCTATCATTGGACGGATTAATGCTGGAATGTTCAGGGGCTGTTTTCAGGTTTCCTGCAGAGAAAACTATTTACACAAACAGGAGCTGCCCACAGGTTTCAGTCACTTTCACGGGACGTGATGTCACAGCGCAGAGCGCTGCAGTCGCTGACAGGCGTGTCACCATGAAGCGAGGCTGCTCGCTGATGTGGTGGGAAGGTCGAGTTGTGGTTGCGGCGTAGCGACAATTGGCTGTTTGACGAGTTTCAGCGCTGTCTGAGACGTAAACTGCCGGTGTGCACACTCCGTGACATTTACACACCTGTGCGTATGTCTGAAACTCCACGGACTAAACGCTGCACGAGCATTTTGAACGATGCACGCCGACACTTATCGGAAGTCCGGTTGCTGTGGCAGCAGGGAAGTTCATGCCTCCCTCCTCCTCTGGGGAAATGTCGTGGCGTTCATGTTCATGTTTATGGCATTTCTCAACAGCGATGCGCCACCCGGTGGCAGATGGCTGCATAATATTTAGGGCACAATCGTTTACCGCCAATGGTCAATTCAAATTTTACTGACTGGATTAACTTGTACATCTGGTACCTACTAGTGACGGCAGCGACCACGCAATGACCACATGTGAGGTCAGATGTGCCCGCTCCTGTAACTCGCAGTTCAAACAGGAAGTGAGGCATCTGGGTCCGACCGTGGCATCGTGGGACTCTGGGGTGTTGAGTTTTACTTTTTCTTTTTTTTTATCGTAACTTTGACGATGCGAATCAGCACGTGACATCTCGCTGAAGGACGCCATCTCTGTTTGTGACCTCACAACATGCTGCATCTGCCCCATAATACATCGTGATGATGTCACAGTGATGTAGTTTTCCCAGTTTTACAGGGTGACAGAATGCATGATGGGACACAAAGACCAAGAGTACACACTGATTCAGCTGAAATTAAACAGCAGAAAAAGTAAACTAATCCGCACCAGATGTCACGCCGGAGCATCGAACCCTGAGCGTGTCCAGGTGGACTGTGTGTGGTGGTGGTGTGGGGGGGTTGTGTTGATAGAGACGTGAGGTGTTTGTGAGGACATTTCAGGCATTTTTCCAGTGGAAACACTGAGGTGAAGGTGGGCGGGGCTTCCTACTTAGACTTCAGGTGTATAACACATAGACGAGCGGAGTGAGCGGTTCAAAGCTCCGAGCTGATGAAACATTTAAACCTTTTTTTCCTTTTGCGAGTCCTTCATCCTGCAGACACGTCGTCCTCCTGCTGGAGTCGTCAGCTGCTGTTAAATTATTCACCTTTTTTCCGTCTCGCTAATATTTCACAGTCTCTGTGTGTGTGTGTGTGTGTGTGTGTGTGTGTGTGTGTGTGTGTGTGTGAGACTCTGTGAGGAATGAGGTCACTGAGACTTTCCAAACAGACCAGGTTTCAGGGTCGGAGTCCTGGGACCGTTTGAGGCTGAGAGTCCTCACAAAACCAAAATACGTGTGTTCGTGCGTGCGTGCGTGCGTGTCTGTGTGTGTGTGTGTGTGTCTGTGCCTGCGTGTGTGTGTGTCTGTGCCTGCGTGTGTGTGTGTGTGTCTGTGCCTGCGTGTGTGTGTGTGTGAGAGAGCGGGTATAAATAGATGATACATGAGGACTCGTACATCTTTAATGATGCAACTTGTCAGAGCGATGACATCACTCTGCTTGTTTTAAACTTCACATTAAAACGCTTCACAGCGTCAGTGTGTTGTAGACTTTAGTTAATACTTTTCAGAATAAAAGCATTAACTAAAGAGGTAGGAAACGGTGATGAACAACTCTGGTGATCTGAGGTCAGACTGAAGTGGCGTTTTCTTGTCTGCTTCCTCTTTAAAGTGACTCGGTGTCCCAGCATGCATCAGGGAAACATGCAGGTGTTCCCGGCAGTGGGTCCTTGATTTCCAGGCCCTGTGACGGCGGTGAGCAACTCCTGTTGTCGTGTTCGTCTGATGTTTTTTGGAAGCTCCATTATCAGAGCGTGCTAACGTGTGGCGTCGCGCTGTCATGCGTCTCCTTTTGCGGTGCAGATGATTTTTAAAAAATGGCGTTGATGAGTCAGATCCTGTTTGTCCGTCTGGAAGCATCTGTATTAGTTCGCTCACCTGTGCAAGTGGAGCTGGGCGGCCTCACTGTTGGCGCTAAAAAGGTAAACACACGTTTCTACTGTATTTTTTTTTTTTTTTTTTTCTCATTCTGTTTCGATGTGTCTGCACCAAGCCGACTCCATCATGGCTGCGGGGGTGGGGGCTTATGTGAAGAGGACATGGAGTCACCCGAGGACCGACAAACAGTAACTAGTGGGGGAGTGTCTGATTGTAACCCACCCCCCCTCACGCTTTACCCCCAACGGGTGCTGTCTGAGGTCGCTGACCTGTGACCCCGGGCGCGGTGTTTTCAGGGTCAGCTGGGTGGTTTCCTGTCCTTGCCGCGTCTCGCATGGCGGACAGAAACGGACTGTTAACCTCTGGCGATTTTATTTTCTCAGTTTGTAAACGATGTATATTTTAAAGCTAATAAAATATTTTAAACAAAGCTCCGCCTCCTCACCTTCATCATGTGACCATTCACTGTAGAGGGCACAAACCAGAGTTTCCTGTTAACCATGGTAACCACCTCCAGATTAACAAGTTTAAAGTTGATGCCGTCTGACCAATCAGAGCTCTGCAAAACTGCATCGCTGCTCTTGAAGCTCCCTCACCTGTACAGGTCAGAGGTCAGAGGGGTTTCTGTTATTGTTTTAAGGACCTTTAAGTCAGGTTGGAGTTTGGTTTGTACTGCATGAAGGAACTAATCAGATCCTCTCGTGTCTGAGCTTCACTTCCTGGTTAAAACTTTATTAATACAGCAACTTGTGAACAGTGTGACTGACTGAAGCTGGCGCTCCCGTGTTCGACCTTTTCATGTTCTCATCGTGGCGTCACATGACCTGTGAGGCCTTCAGGGGCTGTGTCCCAATTCAGGGTCTGCACGCTTGAAGTACGCACACTACGCGTACTACGTACGGTGCGTACTACAAGTACGGGAAGTGCGGAAGTGAGAGGCTTGTGAAATGGGACGGTCTAGCCTTCGTCGTGCTGCTCAGGTTGCCTAGCAACCATGATACTAACCGTGAGAAATGTTTCATACAGCTTTGTGTGACAGAAATGAAGGAGAAAAAATGTTTTGTTGGTCATTCATTTTTGTCATGACATCACTTTGATTAGTTGAGACCACAGGACTGTAAAACATGATAGTTGGGCTTCATTTCTGTACTGAACAGTCATTTAAGATTAGCTAGTAAATAATAATTAGCTAATGTTATTCATGAGACTAAAGTCATCTCACTGTGGTAATGTTAATATAATATGGACAGTATTATAGTATTGTCAGATTATATATATATATATATATATATATATATTTTAATATATATATTATGAGCTTGAACTCTGGGTCAAAGATTCAAGTTGCAGTTATTTATATTTCCTGTCACCTTAAATCTTCACTCAAAGACAAGTATCTCTGACAGTGTATATACAGATGTATTATATATAAGAGACAAACATTGTTCCTTCAGTATGTTGGCATTACTAAATTTGGCTCAATGCTTACATATATGTGTAAAAAGCAAATGTACGAGCTGTGATAACTGTTTCTGATAGAATGAAGATCAGACTGATATATGAAATATTCCTTTATTGGGTGAGAAAATCAGACCATGTCATAACTGCTTTAAGTCATACAGAATAGATATCAGAGCCTTAAACAGGCTGACTTCTGCTAAATGGGTCAAACTGGGCAGAAAGTCTACAAACACATAACATCCTTATAGAATATGATGTAACACTATAGATCAACTTAGCTCAGAATATATAAAGCATATAAACAATTACAGCAATATGATGCAACAAACACAGCAGTGCTACTAATCCAAAATACTCAAAGCTTCATAGAACTGAAACAAACATTTATTTTTAGCTCCATTCTGCTGCTGATACATACTTTAGGTTTCTGAATATTAAACTTGTTGCTGCCTTTCATAGTATGTAACTTGAAGGCCCTGTGTACTTTCTCCCACACTGAAAACACTGGGATGATAACATTATTTGAACATTACCTAATAAGACTGATTCAGGACAGACAATTATTTATGTTAAACTTTCCTAGCAGTCCTTCACAAACAGGGAACAGTCTGTCTATTCTCTCCATCTGTCAGCTGCTGCTGGCTCTTCCTCCTCCTCTTCCTCACACACTGCTGAGTTTGTCCTGGTGGATCATCAGGGGTGCAAAGCCTCACAGATGATGTGCAGCAGTGGGTCCCTCAGTCTGTCCTCACTCTGGACACTTGCAGTCGTCACACATGGAAATCAAATGTGTGATAAGCTGCAGGATTCAAACACAAGTGTAACTTATAAATACATGTTCATACTTTTATTCCACAATCAGAGAGAAAGAAACAGAGAGAGAGTGCAGGACAGACAGACAGGTGACAGTCTCAGGTGTACACACTGCTACAAAACAGCACAAGAGAAGGAGGATTTAGTGTTTGTGTTATTACGAGTGCTAAACAAGAAGAGTTCCCAGATGGTCCAGTGGACACATGTGTGACTCCTGTGATTAAAGCATCTTTCTTTCAGCTTAACGAGTGAACCGTCAGCTCGTTCAAACACACGTTAAAGTCCGTTTGGCTCGACACCACCGAACAGAGGCAGCAATATAACATAGCTAACATTAACAGTGCAGTGAATCCTGCTTGTGCCGTCATATTCAGGACTGCAAACCGAGCAGCATCACTGACTTTCAGCTTGTTGTGTTTGTGGATATATGACTGACTTTAATTATCCATAAAATCATCACATTCTCTGTAAGATTAAGGTCGACTATATATATATTTAGACGTAGAGGCTTTAAAACCAAGTTACCGCTGAAAGTACAAACATCACTAATGTCACATAACTTTCCCGACATGTGGCCAACAGTAATGTTTTAATGTTCTTCATTATTGAACATTTGGGCATAAATAAGTGACATAATACTCAGTACTTACTTTTGATAGTTCACTCTTCGGCCGCTCCCTTCTGCCGTATTTTGCGGCAAAATTATCCACACCCACCGCCGCGCTATGGATTGTGGGATATATGGGGCCACGAAGCGTGCACCGGACCACGCTTGATATTTGGGGAAATCGACGGCGCATTTGGAGTATGCATTTGAAGTACACTTTGAATTGGGACAGCCGTCGTCGCGTGGCGGTGACGTAATCGCACTTGAAATGCGTACTTCAAGCGTGCAGACCCTGAATTGGGACACAGCCAGGGAGTTCCCTGAGGTGCTGCGCAGGTAAATGGGCGATGCTTCTCTGTTACCGATGCCCGAGCAGACTTTTATCTACCACTGTGATGCTCGAGGAGGTGGAGCCGGGATGGACCTGGCGACCTCCTGATGGCGCCGCAGTTCTGTATGTGGATGCAGAGATGGACTGCTTCTCAGTGATTGATCAATAAATGCATTGATCAGCAGCAGATGTTCCCCCACTGTGATGTGTGTGGAGTTTGGAGCTGAATGTTGGGAGGAGCAGCAGCCTTTCCTCATGTATTTAAGGTGGAATTCCAGATGTCAGAGCTGCTCTTCTTTTATGTCGATCAAGTGGAATAAAGATTCCAATGTGCAGGTATGTTACACAATCTGATATCCTCGTGTTGGTGTTGTTCCCACATCATCATCATAAATGTTGTTCCAGGTTCAACATTGCAAGTGACCAATCACGTTGTTGTGACGTCATACTTTTGCGACTTCGGAAAAAACGCCGCAAAAAAAAAAAAAAAAAAAATCTACTTAACTTGCGAGAAACCGCCGCTGTCCGCCGATCCAGCAATTTGAATACTTTGCATTTCAGGATACTGTTCTTTAATAAACAGTAAGCATTATACATATTGTCCTTGCAACATTGGAATTTCATAAATGAATGAGTCGCTTGGCTTGCAAACAACAATGTGACTGGTCACTTGCAATGTTGAACCTGGAACAACACCGACACGACGATATCAGATCATCCCAGGTATGTTACACCTGGGCCCTGTTTCAGAAAGCCGGTTTAGTGCAAACTCTGAGTAAGTATACCCTGAGTTAACGAAAACTCTGGGTTTTCGGTTTCACAAAGCGAGTTTAGATTAATTCTGAGTGAGTTACTATGACGACACACTCCGTGAAGCTAACCTGCCCCCTAGCAGGTTTACTTCAACTAACCCTGACTTTCTCCGCCTCTTTGTCGGAAACCTGACTGTAGGAAGTGTCAGACATGGCGTGCCCCTTCCTTGAAGAGCCAGAAGATGTTGAAGCCCAAATTCTCCGCAGAGCTCTCTGCCGGGAGAGAGTGATTAGAGCGCGTTTGGACATTTTATCATTTCCTGATGATTTTCTGTGTGAACGTTACCGTTTTTCAGCACAATCTATAATTTATTTGAATAACATCCTCAGGGCTTATACTGCTCATGTGACACATCGCGGACATTCTCTCAGTTCTGTACATATTATTTGTATTGCACTTCGGTTTTTTGCAAACGGGAGCTTTCTGTATAATATTGGTGACGCTGAGCACGTTTCCAAGGCTACCGTCTGTCGGGCAGTCAGGAATGTTACAGTTGCACTGAAACGTCTCCTGTACTCGTTTGTGGTGTTCCCCGGTCATAGACCCACAAGATTTATCAAAGAGGGATTCCACAAAATTGCAGGTATCAGGATGAACAAAACCTAATTCATGATGTGGTGATACTTGAACTACTACTTAGATTCTACATTTATTTTCAGGGTTCCCAGGCGTGATTGGCTGTATAGATGGCACTCACATTCCAATCATTGCCCCTTCAGTAAATGAAGGAGACTATGTGAACAGGAAGTCTTTCCACAGCATTAATGTACAGGTACATAGTTCCCTGTAGCATTTCAAACTAACACATTATTTCATTATGGTAATGGATGCTAATTTGTGTTCTCTGCACTGTGAAGATCACATGTGATGCTGCCAACATTATCACAAATGTGGAAGCCAAGTGGCCAGGCTCTGTTCATGACTCACAAATTTTTCGTGAATGTACACTGAGCACAAAATTTGGACATGGTGAGTTGAAAATACTTTAAAATATATAAAGACCAATTGCTACAGGGACATTTGAACTGAAGTGTATCCTTCTGTCTTAGGAGAGTTCACTGGCTACTTGCTTGGTGATAGGGGGTATCCATGTTTACCCTATTTGCTTACCCCTTACCCTGACCCTGACCCGGGCCCACAGCAGCGATATAATCTGGCTCATTGCAGGACAAGAGCCAGAGTTGAAATGACTATCGGAATGCTTAAGGCCCGGTTCCAGTGCCTTCACCCCAGAAAGGGCATGTGACATTATTGTGGCATGTGTGATTCTTCACAACATTGCCACAATTAGAGGAGAACACTGTCCTTCTGAACCAAACATCAGCAGTGATCCAAACCATGAACATCCTGACCCTCCCACGGACAGACAAGATGGAAGAGCAGTCAGAGACACCATATGTCACAATCATTTCCTTTGACCCATCACCTCAACATGTTGAAAGAAGAATAAACAGATTTTTTGTTCAACTGGCTTTATTGGTCGCCTGTATTTCCTGTACACAAAGTATTAATAAGTATATTATTATGTTGTTCAAACACTGAAATAATTCGTCCATCTCTGACCACTTCACCCACCCTTAACTGATGTTCCAGCAGTAAAATCTCAATCTTGGTCTTTTGGATCTGCTGCTTGAAGTGTTCCATTTCCAAGTCGCATTTTTTTATTTTCTTGATCAAATAGGTCTTGTACAGCTGCTTTACAGGGAACTATTGAAACACAGGAAATAGCATTGACATTCATAGTACATGCCTACTTAGGTTGGTTGTAAATCAGTGCTGAACATCTTACTGAGGAAAGGTTTGTTGGAGAAGTGGCTGGACCCTCTTCCTCTGCATTTCCATCATCACTCTGTTAGAGACATAGAAAGTCCATGGTTTTATTATAGTACCACATTTTATTCAATTGTTATATTTTCCATTGTAAGATGTAAACCTCATGAAGTGTCTCTGTTGCTTCTTCCTCTGTAACAGCTGTCAATGTTTCTTCATTATTTTCCTGTAGTAATGAAATTAACAACATTGCTGTTCTACTGTAAACTCATATGATCTGTGGAGTATTAAGAGTACTCACAACTGCATGTTGGTCTGGCTCAACAGGAGGCTGCACCAGATGCAGTACACCATCACCATCAACTGATAGAATATGAGGTTTATACAGGTCACTTATAACTTACAAGGGACCAAATGGCAATTAACAAACATATACCAATCACCTTACACTTCATTGTCATTATGCTCTCAAAGACAACCAAGACTGAGGGAAGGCAAAATCAGTAGGAAATTAACTTCACTACAAAATAATTCATTATGGTAAAGAGTTTATCAAATGAATGAGTAGCACTGCAAAGGTGACTGTGAAGAAAGGATGTATGCACATCATGTATTATTTTGAATTTATCTCTTATGTAGGCACTTGTGTCTTGCGGGGTTATTGACTCAGAGGATGTCCCCACAGAGATGCCTTCAGCCACAGGGCGCCCACTGTTTTGGCTGAGGGCCAACTGCTCAGCCTCTGTGGGTGGTGGTGGTGGAGGTCCCCCACCTGTTTTTCGGGCCTCCGCTTTTTTTCTGTTGGTTATAACGGGTCACATTTGAGCATACAGAGTAAGCAACTATGTACTTGTAATGTGCTCAGATAATTTCAATAAGTGCTTACAGAAAGAAAATTAATGTAGCCTCTAACTGCAATTGATTTACATAGGACAAACAGACCAAGCACTATGGCTCATAATACAATTACACCTTACCTGTTTGGACTATATTTTTATATTTCATTTTTACTTGCTGCCAGGAACGTTTGGGGCCTGTTGGGTTGCACCTGCGCTCACATCACATCACAAAATAAAATGTATAAAATAAAAAATAAAATGAAATATGATAAAATAACGTGTTAAATGGGTGGAAATCCCTAGATCAATGTTTAAATTAACACTCACGCATTGACTCTGTCGGCTATGTTTTGCCATGCATGCTCCCTTTCTTTTGCAGCTGAGGCTGTGTTACTTTTTTTCCGCAAAATTTGCATGTTATTGGCATATGCTGCCATCAGAATTTCGGCCTCAAGCGCTGTAAAATACATTGACCGCGCCTTCTTTCCCTCCGTCTCCATGGTGACTCGCTTAATCTGTGCTCCACTAATCAGGGCTTTATGTATCCTCGTGCACGCGCTTAACTTGGGGTTAAAGCAACTCCGCGTTGATTGAACTAATTGTTATCAGCCTTTCTGAAACCGAATATTCCGAGTTGGACAGTTCGGGGTTACTCAACCCTGAGTATCATTTTTAACTCTGAGTTTTCTAAGCCCGCTTTCTGAAACAGGGCCCTGGTCTGTAGCGTCTGTGGACGCTCCTGTTACCTGCTTGCAAACATAACCAGGTTTATTAAGCTGTTCCTGAACGCCTCATCAGCAACCGTTTCCTCTGAGGCTGGACGGTAGCCTCACACACACCTTTGTGTCAGGCTCTGCTGCCACCTGCTGGTAGCAGCAGGAACTGAGAGTCCTACTGTGCCTCCCTCTGTGCGATAACTCAGCAAAGGATTGTGGGTAATGCAGTTTGAATCACCTGTAACAAGCTTCCTGTGAACCAGGAATCAGCCAACGAATAGAATAGAATAGAATTCAACTTTATTGTCATTGCACATGTCACAGGTACAGAGCAACGAAATGCAGTTTGCATCCATCCAGAAGTGCTTTAGCCATGATATAGATATATTACAATATATATTAGCAATAATATAGATATGTAAGTATATTACAGAAAAGGGTCTATATGGTATGTTATAATGTACACGGTATGAAGCATGTTATGAATATTCTATAACTATAAGTATGTACAGGCTGTGAACAGGATATAAATATGAAATAAAAACTATACAGAAATATGAGATATACAGTTATACAGAAATGTGAACTATGCAAGTTATAAACAGTTGTAGGATTAAAAATTATTGTATGTACAGAATGATATTTACACAGAACTATACAGTAGTGGTAAAGTGCTAGTGGTTGTGAGTGGTGGTTCAGTCCATGTTATTATTGTGTGTTTGAGGGTACGGTTGTCCATTGTGTGTGTGTGTGTGTGTGTGTGTGTGTGTGTGGGGGGGTGGTTGTGGGTGTGTGTATGTTCAGTCCTTGAGTTTAACGTGGGTCAGATGTCAGGAGGCAGAGTTCAGGAGTCTGACAGCTGTGGGGAAGAAGCTGTTCCGGTACCTGGTGGTCTTAGTCCGGAGGCTCCTGTAGCGCCTCCCAGAGGGCAGGAGGGTGAAGAGTCTATGTGATGGGTGACTGGGGTCTTTGATGATTTTCCCAGCCCTTTTCAGACACCGCTTCCTGTAGATGTCCTTTATGGCAGGAAGTGGTGCTCCGGCGATGCGCTGGGCAGTTTTCACGACCCTCTGCAACGCCTTCCGGTCCGAGGCAGAGCAGTTCCCGTACCAGACTGTTATACAGTTGGTCAGGATGCTCTCGATGGTGCAGCGATAGAAGTTCACCAGGATGTCTGAGGACAGGTGGTTCTTCCTCAGAGTCCTCAAGAAGAAGAGGCGCTGGTGAGCCTTCTTGACCAGCTTGGAGCAGTTGGTCGTCCAGATGAGATCCTCGGAGATGTGGACACCCAGGAACTTGAAGCTGCTCACACGCTCCACAGCCGTCCCTTTAATGTGGATGGGTGGATGTGGGTCAGCATTCCTCCTGTAGTCCACGATGAGCTCCTTGGTCTTCTCAGTGTTAAGCAGCAGGTTGTTTGTGTCGCACCACTCAGCCAGACAATCCACCTCCTCCCTGTAGGCGGTCTCATCGTTGTCACTGATGAGGCCAATCACCGTGGTGTCATCTGCAAACTTAATGATGGTGTTGGAACCATCAGCAGGTCTGCAGTCATGGGTGAAGAGCAATGTTCCCTCTAAGCTGCGCACGTGCGCAATTGCGCACTGCTGGCACGGTCTCTGCGCACAGAAAATCTGCGTTGCGCACAAAAAAAATCTAACCTGAATTGAAATTAAAATTAAAACTTTAACAATTCTGTTTTGCAGTGTTAGTCAGTGAGTGACTGGCTGCTCCTGTATGGGATTAGAACGATGCCACCTTATCCTGTAGTCCAGCCAATAATGCGATTCACATTCGTATATACGCAGCCAATCAACGTCGCTGACAGGCTATGACAGCGTCCTTATGTGCCGACACCGGTGTTTTAGCTAGCAAAGCGGCGTGGCTGATGTGGAGTGAAGCCACGTTAATGACAACGTGTCCAACCATTGGAGATGTGAGCAGGACAGACGGAACAACTGACGGGAGAAGTGTGGACTTTATACCAGTTTTTAAATTGTGTTGATCGGCCACGTAAAACCAGAGTTATGATAAAAATATCTGCAATGTTTGGTTTTCTTCCTGTTGTCTAGTTGTTAAGAAACGGGGGGAAGTTTTAGGAGTGACGGCGGTGTTCTGAGATGTGAGAGATTTGAGACGTTTAGCGCAAATCTTGTGTAGTTAGTGTGTAGTTAGTGTGTAGTTAGTGTGTAGTGTAGTCAATAGTTTTGCTGTGTGTGTCAGAACAATGAGGCGGCTGCTGAATGTTACAGGTGTTACAGCAGTGATACATCTCCTGTTGTCAGGCCTGCAGGTATCAGGCTGTTGTTCTCCTTTATCTCATAGTGGACACAAATTATTTTTTGGAGTGGCACAAATAATTTGTGTGGCATCAGATTTGATGCAGAACAGCTGATTGTTCTGTAAATAGTTTGAAATGTTTGTTTAAAAAACGCCTTGGCTGCATTTAAAAAAATAAATAGCTGCAAAAAACTTTGTTGTTTGCCAAACTGAGTTACTTTTTTGAAGAAGTAACTATATAATTAATTGCCCAACATTGGTCATTATATCCTGTATTTTGCAGACAGAGTTACAGACTCTCTCCCAGACCATAGACTCATAATACAAGTCAGAGCTTTATGAAAAAAAGAAAAGAAAGAAAGTTGTGTTTTCAAAATTGGAGTTCAAGTTATTTTTACTTCCAATAGTGTTAACATCCTACACAGGTCATGAACAGGATTTTTCAAATTTTCATTGTAAGTGGGCTAAAGCAGTTAATTAAAAGTAGTCTAACATAAATGTAAATGCTGTGATTTGATTATTTTAATAAACCATGTAACTTGGATGGATTAGATGCTGGCGTGACCACAGTGCACACGTCTGATGTCGCTCACAGTGGTCCAAGGGACGCTCAGGGAGTTTGTGTGTTCGCTCAGGCACGTGAAAAATTAGAGGGAACATTGGTGAAGAGGGAGTAGAGGAAAGGGCTCATCACACAGCCTTGTGGTACACCGGTGTTCATTGTGATTGTAGATGAGCAGTGGTTGTCCAGCCGGACATGTTGGGGGCGGTTGGTCAGGAAGTCCAGTAACCATTTGCAGATGAGGGAACTGATGCCCAGGTCTGTCAGTTTCCTGATGAGTTGTGAGGGGTGGATTGTATTGAATGCTGAACTGAAGTCTATAAACAGCATTCTGGTGTAGGTGTTGTTGTTGTCCAGGTGTGAGAGGACAGAGTGCAGTGCGATGGAGACTGCATCCTCTGTGCTCCTGTTCTGGCGGTATGCAAATTGGTGGGGTCCAGGGTGGGGGGGGACAGGATTTGAAGTGTGCTAAGACCAGCTGCTCTAAGCACTTAGTGATGATGGGGGTGAGTGCTACTGGGCGGTAGTCATTGAGGCTAGATGGGTTGGAGTTTTTGGGTATCGGGACGATGGAGGTGGATTTGAAGCAGGCCGGTACCACAGCGTGGGCCAAGGACAGATTGAATATGTCTGTCAGGACTCCTGCAAGCTCCCCAGAACACGCTCTGAGAACACGCCCGGGGATGCCATCAGGACCTGCAGCCTTGTGGACATTGATCCTGCTCAGCACCGCTCCTACATTGGTGGGGGAGAGAGTCAGAGGTTGGTGATCCGGTGTCACGTCTGTTTTGGTTGTGGTCGTGGGGTTCCCTCGCTCAAAACGAGCATAAAAGTTGTTGAGCTCGTTGAGGAAGGAGACATCAGAGGATGCGGGGGAGGGTTTGGTGGTCCTGTAGTCTGTGATGGTCTGGAGTCCTTGCCACATGCGTCGGGGGTTGGAGTTGAAGAAGTGTTCTTCTACCTTCTTTTTGTAATGGTGTTTGGCTTTTTTGATGCCCTTCTTTAGATTAGCCCTGGCTGTACTGTAGGCGTGTGCATCTCCTGGCCTAAAAGCAGTGAAGAAGAAAGAACCGACTGTCCAGAGTATTTTAATGCAGGGTGACCTTTGAACTTTTACATTAAGTATGAACCAAATCAGAGTCTTTGAATTTAAAACACTTTCAGGACAAAAATAAAAGAGAATCACCTGAAACCATCAGAACCATAATGACCATTTCAGCAGGAAATGACCTCAGAGACACGTGAAGCATGTCCCTTCACATTAAAAGCAGAAGAACATTCACGATCTCAATTGGAAAAGAAATCGTATTGATTTTAACAAACATTGACCAATCACAGGGCTTCACTTTATTCAGGAAGGCGGTGCACATCTGGAACAGCTGCTTTCAGTTTTTCAGGCTGCTGAAGAACTCTTCCAGAACCTTCTCCACCTCATCCTCGCTGTAATCTCGCACCACAAAGTTCTCAACGTCGGCGGCTCCTCGGATCATGGCCGACAGGACTGCACAGAAACAGGAAGTCAGCATGAAGCAGCCAACCAGGTTGAAGCGTGTCAGTGAGGAAACAGGAAGTGTACTCACTCCGTCCTGATGACGGTCTAAACAGGCAGAAGACTTTCTTCTTCATGTCGACGGCCCGGCCGAGCTCGTAGCCGACACCCAGAGACGGCTGCGTCACCTCGGCAACGACCACTGAGGTCACAGAGGTCAGAAGTCACATGGGTCACTGGTACAAAGTTCCATGATCAACGATCAATAAAACGATTGGTTCTCACCATCAGATTGATGCAGCCAATCCAAGTCTCGGTCGTGAATGGCTCGGTCCCCGGACGCTGCGTTGTTCTCTCCTGTCCAATCATAGTGCAGCAGCTCAGTGACATAACGGGCACACAAACACACACACTCTTATTTTGAAGGTCTGAACCAGAAAACCAAACCTGAAATGGGATACAGCTAATGTGACTCCGCCCATTTTTGTGATGCAAATGCTTTTATTTAGAAATATTTTGTGATTTTTACTTTGGAGGTCAGCAGGTGCTGGTGTGACCTCGCCCTCTCTGACCAAAACTGACTGAACCAGCAGCAACAGAAGATCAAACTATGCTTCACATTTGATAAACATGCTCATGGATTCACTCTGACTTTGGCTGTTACTTCCTGCACAGCTCTCTCTCTCTGTGTCCTCAGAGACCAGTTTACCATCAAAGCTCTGTTATTATCATGCACCAGTCTGCTGCTGTGTTCAGTGCTGTCGGCCTCTGACATCACAGCCTCATTTCTGCTCTTCAATACTGAACAAATGTTTGCTCAGCTGTGTCTGTAACTTTACCTGATGCTGCTGAAGTGAAGCAGGGCAATGTTCACATGCTGATACATGGTTTGCTTCAGTTTAATAATTTTAAGGTTAACTGCTATAAAAAGCCAAAGCAGGAAAATCTTCTCCATGTTTTTATCCTCAGTTACTTTGACACAAAGGCCTCTGCTGTGATGCTCACACCTCCGACGAAGTCTCACAGCTTTGTTTTCATACACAGATATAAGATATGGAGATGTGCCGATAAATGATCAGAATTATATTTCTGACTGTCTGAGTCCAAATCAAATCGAATAGAATCAGTTACAAAAATCGATTCCCAGCCCCAGTAATGCCAGCTCTGGAGGAGGCGTTGCTCAGAGGCATCACTTCCTGTGGAAAAACTATTACAGACGTCCACCATTGGTCAGAACTGCTAGCCCCGCCCCTTTCATGTGAACACGCAAGACCGTTCTGACCGCCGGTGTTAACGAATCTAGAAAACGGAGAGATAAGCGACACAGGCCAGAGTCTGTTACCATGGTGACAGACTCCGTTAAACCCGGAGGGGGGTAACCTTATACACGTTCGTTTTTTGTGTGTGACCTCTGACCTCTGTCGCTGAGCTCGGCGCTGCTCACGTGTTCGGTCAGTACGGTCCCGTAGCTCTGTAGCACGTGCACGATCCTCCGGTACACGTGCACGTCGTCCCTCCCGCCGCGGATGCTGCCGCAGAAATAAACCTTCATCCTGTTTCTACTCAGACTCTACTGACTGTTCCCGCGCTGTCGCTATACGTCACCGGAAACAGGTGACGGTGACTCAGAGCCTGCGCCCTGAGCTCAGACTGACAGGTAGCTGAACATCACGGAAGTGAAAGGTCAACAACCCTCCTCCTCCTCATCGGGATCACGTGCCTTCACGGGGTCTGACACCTGAGGGTCACGGTGTTTATTTCCACTGCTGTGATTGGCTGCTTAGAATCTGATTGGCTCAGGCAGGAGGTTACCTGTCAGACAAAATTTAGGGTGAAATAAAATTTGATAAACAAACTTATTCTTCTGTGGTTTAGTCCTGACAAACTTCCTGTCTGTTGTTTCAAAATAAAGAATTTTCAAAGCAGAACATTAAAAATGTCAAAGGTTTCAGACACACTAAAAGTGTTTCCACTAACAGGTATTTTACAGCTGGTTTCCAATTCTCCCTCCGTGTATTCCCGCCTGGATATTTTTTCAGTTTGGAGACTTCAGATTTTTGCAGTTTGCAAACAAACAAAATTCCTCTGATTCTGTCGTGCTGTCAGAAACAGCTGTTGCTGTCCTGCTCAGTAATTCATAAACAGAGATATTTGATGGATGTGGCTCCTGGCGTTTACAGGTGCTGTCAGCCTGCCAGTAGATCACCTGTTGGGAGCTTTCTGGCACAGCTGTGGGGGAACATCTGCTTCCCTGCAGAGCTTTACTCCACAGGGAGGTGACCTCTGATCCCCTGCTGTTGTATTTGGAATTATTATATCAACGGTGTGAGGTGAAACAACATTGGGGATCTTCATTTATTTATTAAAGACAATAATTCATCAATACGACCCGACAGAAGCGCCTCAACACATTTGAGTCCACATCTTCAGGTTTGGCTTCATAACCAGAAGATTTGTGGTTTATCTTGGAAAGGTGCTCGTGTTGGATCAGACTGGATCAGTAGGGCTCGTGTTCGGGGTTGTTGATGGTGGTGACTCACACTGAACATTTCTCTTCCATAAATATAAATGTAGGAACCAGAAAACTGTGAAAACAACAAAACGCTCTTTTGTTTATGATATGACTTCTTTTTGGAGTGAGACAAGAATCTGTTACTATTCATGATGTTTCATATTTTTGTGCCGTCAGTGGAGCTGCTGTTGCTGTAAATGTTTATGCGTCTGTTCTGAGTTTTAGTTATTAAATCGAGTAAACAAAACATCATGAATATCTTCACGTTAACACACATCATGTGACCTCTTTTTGGTTTGTTTTTTTACCTGAAGTAGACTCACGTGAGTTTTCTGTTGACTTCCTGTTCACCTGTGACAACACACAGCTGTGAATGCATCCGAACATTACTCTGAAATACAGGCTTTTATTTTGGAAAAACTGAAGTACAGGGAGTCTGAACTTGATGAAACCTTTATTATCCCATATGTACACGATCAATAATCAGAAAGTGAAGGTCGAAGAAAAAACAAAACAGCGCCTCAGCCACCCCCCCGCGCCACACACACACACACAGGTCTTTGAATTGAGGCGTTTAAGTTTCACAGACATAACAGAACCCCCCCCCCCCCCCCCATCCCCTCCCCTCCCTCCCCCATCCCCTCCCCTCAGTGGGTGCTCAGCAGCATCCCTGGGTTCCTCGCTGTGGCGTTAAGCGTCACCTCGGGCACGTCTCTGGCCACCCGCTGCATGGGTGCCATGTTGTGTCCTTCCAGAGAGTCAAGCAGCCCTGAAACAAACACGGAGGAGAAAACACGAGTCAGCAACACACCTGTGTACAGGTAACTTCAGGGTTACCCTGGCTCCTACAATACGAAGGTGGGTCACTTCTTATTATTTGTGAACCTAACCTGCTCCATGGTCATAGTATCGGTTACCATGGAGATTTACTCGATAAAAAGCAAAACACCTTTATAGTACACAAATCCAGGTTAACCCTGGGCCAGGGGAGATCCTGCTTCAGGGCTGTGAGCAGGTAACAGGTGTGTGCGTGCAGACACTGAGCAGACAGGAAGTGCTGGACCTGCTGGCAGATTACCTGGATACACCTGAACAGCTTTAACCAGCCGGTATGAGTGTGCTCAGAAGCTCCATCTCTGAACAAAACCTGATCAGCTAACAGGAGCTAACTGGAGTCATGTGACCAACCTGACTGCAGGTGTTTCCTGTTAGCTCACCTGGCTGCTGTGAACCGATGGGAGGCAGAGCTTCGATCACCACATCTCTGTGCTCGTGAAAATCTGGAAGCTCTGTCATTGGTCTAAACTTAGTCGATGTTTCCATGGTGACTGACAACACAAAGTTATTTGAGCATAAGCATAAAAACCAGCGAGACAGAGCATGCCGTGGCGACCGAACTGCCCCGGACTGGCAGCAGGAGAACCACAAAGACCTGCCTCTGTGCTTCTGGTTCTGACCTTCTACGATGGTGTGGTAGTTGAAGTGCAGGTAGAGCAAAAAGAGCATGTGCAGCAGCGCCATCGTCCCGCAGAGGAGGAGCCGCGGCGTCTGACCCACGGTCCGAGAAAGCAGCGCTGCCACCTGCACGCACACACACACACACACACACACACACACACACACAGGTGAGCTCACACAGGGAGAGTTTCCTGGCACAGGGGCTGATGGGAAACGACAACCTCACCATGCGCAGCGTGGACAGGCCGCCGAGCAGCAGCCATAGCCCGTAGAACAGGAAGTGGAAGTGGATGTTGTAGGTGACAAGGAGGACGATGCAGGGACCAAACAGGCCGTAACCCTGGCAACAGGCGACAGGAGGTGAGGTCACATGGCATCATGTAGGAGGAGGGCTGCATTCAGGTGCATCTCAGAAAACTGAATCACATCTGAGAACAGCGAAAGCACATCACCCTGCTCTGTGTGTGTGTCTGCAGTTCCAGGACTTACCAGCAGGGACAGCATCTGCAGCATGGTGATCTGAGCATTGACCAGGTACGCCAGGAAGTAGATAAAGGCAGAGACGCCGAGCCAGTAACCGAAACATGTCCCGATAGCAGTGCCCATCAGCGTGCCTTCTCTCTGCAAATACACACACACAGAACACTTTAACAGACAAAGAAACATGAACTGTGTGTGTGTGTGTGTGTGCATGCATGTGTTCTTACGATGACGGTTCCTGAGGTCTTCATGCCGTGCAGCAGGATTGCCACCAGAGTGAAGACCAGCATCAGCGGCCCGTACAGCTCGCCTGCGATCTTCTGCACAGGAAGCACACGTGTCAGAGGAACCTAAACCTGGATCTGAACATCACCTGTACAGGTGTGAATCTCATGGCGTTATTTTTGTGCCACTATTCTGAGCGCACGTAAAAAAATTTTGAGTGCACGTAAAAGTAATTTGCAGGTGCAAGTGTTGCATTTTGAGGAGAAATTTATTTTGAGCGAAGAAAAGCTAAATTTGAGTGAACAAAATTCATTGCTGCGTGCAAAAAATGTATTTCAGTGTTTGCTATTATCCACACACACACACAATAGCAGCCCCTCTCGCTCAGTTTTTGCATTTGCGCTTGCTCGCAATGTGTTGCTCGCGCTCTCAACATTTCTGCCCATGCGCGCTCAACTCTTTCTGTACACCGTTATATTTGTGCCACAAAACCAGCCAATCACAGACTTAGATGCAAAAAAATCTGATTGGCTGTTTTGGTCTCCAACCAGCTCGAAATGACGAAATGCAATGTCGCCCTCTTTGCGCCAGAAAGAGAAAACCAGCGGATGTTGCCCTAAACAACAGCAGCACGTTTAAGCTTGATCAACTGTTGTTAGAATGTATTTAATATTACTTTCTAGTATCAGCTGATGTTTGCTGGAGCCACAGCTATAAAAGCTGCTGGTCATGATATCGGTTTGGATATGTGGTGAGAGGGAAACATGAAGGTGATACAAATCATACATATATACCAACAAGACAGTGCACATCACTGTCACAACAGCGTTTGTTTTAGTTCAAAGGTTTATGGTTTTTCCTATAATACCTGGTGGTGTAGTCAGCCGATTTTTTGTCAGTTCAGACATTAGAGCACTTCTGCAAATATGTGATGTCTCGATAAATCGAGCAGATATTTGAAGTTTACACAGCAACATTCTCGCATGAAAATATCTTAAAAGTTTATTTTGTGATCCAGAAAGAGTAATATTTCAAACTCCGCCACTCTGTGTTCCTCCACCACTGCCTCGTTTGAGTTTTGGACGAAATGGATTCTGGGATATTGCATTTCGTCATTTCGAGCTGATTGGAGACCAGAACAGCCAATCAGATTTTTTTGCATCCAAGTCTGTGATTGGCTGGTTTTGTGGCACAAATATATCGGTGTACAGAAAGAGCTGAGCGCGCATGGGCAGAAATGTTAAGAGCGCGAGCAACACATTGCGAGCAAGCGCAAATGCAAAAACTGAGCGAGAGGGGCTGCTATTGTGTGTGTGTGTGGATAATAGCAAACACTGAAATACATTTTTTGCACGCAGGAATGAATTTTGTTCACTCAAATTTAGCTTTTCTTCGCTCAAAATAAATTTCTCCTCAAAATGCAACACTTGCACCTGCAAATTACTTTTATGTGCGCTCAAATTTTTTTTACGTGCGCTCAGAATAGTGGCACAAAAATAACGCCATAGAATCTGAGCATTGAACTGCAGTGAGACACGTTTGAACCCTCTATCAGCATCTCCACCACTAAGCTCCCTCACGAACATCAGCTCCAGCCTCCGGTCCAGCAGGAGGCGCTAAGCCTGCTCACTAACTGTCATTAACACTATGACAAAGAGACTCATGCATACCTGGGGGAAGTTGATCATGCGGACAGGTATCAGCGACTCGATCAACCTGCGGGGGAGTTAGCCATTAGCTGTTAGCACTAGCAGAAAGCAGGGAACAGCAGGAAACAGCTGACAGGAAGCAGGAAGTCTTACCTGTTGCGCACCTGCACCGGCTCTACGTCAAAGTATGGCCGCAGGATGTCGATGTTAGCGTACAGGTTGAAGGCTTTGGAGGCCTGACGCTTGCCCGCCTGCCACACCTGAACGCATCACACAGGTAAAACATGTCAGAGAAGAAGAAACGAGTTAGCGCTTTTCCACTAACACCTGCTCGGCTCGGCTTTTAGCTGTAGTACCTGGTACCAGGTAAAGTACCTTTAGTACCTGCTCAGCCAGGGTTCCAAGTGATCTCAGGCGATCCAAACATGTAACATCAACAGACTGCATCCCACCGATTGGGCAGTCAGTGGCTTCACTCGATGAGTCATGAGGGTGACTCCTTCAGGAAAATCAAAACCGCCTTTTTTGAAACCGGGCAACAAGGAATGTGGCCACACAAACCAACACCGCGGCGTCTGACGCCAGTCTGACTGAACAGTGGGTGCACCATCGTCTCGACATCCTCCACTGTTGTGTCGTGTTTGTGTCGCGTTAAAACGACGTCACAGGACTGTCGTCCCCGTTGACGTCAAACGAACGAAGCCGAGCAGGTACTAGTGAAAAAGCGGTAAGAGTGATGTCACTAAGTAACAACAGAGGCGTCCAGGAGCTGTTAAGAGTTAAATTTGTTGATTTTTTATTTTTCTACTAAATAAAGCTGTTGTAATTATCTTTATATACACACTGCAAATGTACTCGTATGAGTTGGCACTCTGTCTTTTGAAGGTGAAAGCTTCGTTCGGCGTGACTGTCCGGACTGATAAACTGTAGGAATGACGTAGAGTGCAGTGGTTTGTTCTCAACACGCTTACACACAGATAATAGTTAGAATAAGTCTCTGGGTTAGAGCGTCCGAACAAGATATTCTGAACCAGAACTTAGAGTCAGTAGAACAGCAATGGATAATAACATTAGATTATCAAGGCTAGGCAGGGAGGTGTTTTCCTTTTCTGTCTCTGACAGAGGAGCGAGCATATATCAGACGATGGACGGGGAGGATTCGCAGGGAGACAGCACGACTGCCGTGTCCGTGTGGGAGCCAGATAGCCATGATAATCTTTGTTTTTGTCTGACTATAGAAAGTTGTACCGCCCGTTTGAGGGTCATCCTTTTGGTGAACCGGATGCTTGATTTCACACACAGGTCCACGGCGCTGTGTAAACTTGTAATTTCAACTGCCAACACAAATTAAATCTTTTTGGCTGACAGACCTTTCTCCTGAATTTCCTTCTGAAAAATTTGAACACGACAGAGCCGGTCTTTGTGTGGAACAGAGGAGCTTCAGCTGGCCTCTGTAACAGCAGCTAACAGCTACAGAAGAAGAAAATGTTTGCAAGTGTTTGAGAACAGGTAAACCCGCCCCCGCCTCACCTCGTCGGCCACCTGCCGGCCCAGCTGACCCTTTAACCCCTTCATGCCCAGGAACTCTCCGTCATCGGCCACGTCGTCCTCGGTGGCGGCGGCCTCTGCCGCGACCTCCTCCTCCTCCTTCATCCTCTGGTGCATCTCGCCCATGTCCTCAAAACTCGAGCCCGACGTGTCGTCCATGTTCTCCATGTCGATGACCGCTGAGCCGCCGCCCTGAGCGCAGGAAACACGAGAGTGAGGGAAGGAGACAGGAGAGGAAACATGGGAGACGTGGAAGGAGACAGGAGAGGAAACATGGGAGACGTGGAAGGAGACAGGAGAGGAAACATGGGAGACGTGGAAGGAGACAGGAGAGGAAATATGGGAAACGTGGAAGGAGACAGGAGAGGAGTTTTACTGAGGTAGAGATCGATCAGTTAAACTGATTAACAAACTGTTGATCGATTTATCAGAGGACCTCCAGCTGATTACAGATGTTCAGTCAGCTGATCTCAGGTCTCCAAAAGTTGATTCTGTTCATCTGGACGCTACGTCAACTTTTGAAGATTTACTTACCTGGATGATTGAGAATGGATCAAGACTGATAGCCTGTTAGCTCTCGGGTCTCCTGTTACCATGTTAGCATGATTCGATTCCTCACAGTGCTTTAACCTCGCGCGCTCACCTGTACGCTGTTTCGGGCTAACCTGCAGCGTCACTCAGGTGCTGTTACTGTTATAGGCCGGCTGGGTGGCTCGTTAGCCTGTTAGCATGTAGCTCACCTGGATGAGGTTATCGTCGAAGCTTCCCCATGGTTCCGTGTTCCTGCTCCCGGAGCCCGAAGACATTTTCCCCGCAGCAGCAGCGGCTCTCCGTGGGGTGGAGTCCGTGTCCGTGGTTGGGTCGGTGGTCCGGTCGGTGGATCCGCGGATGGATCTTTTTCTTTTCCTGCTTCTAAAATCTGATGTTTTGGTCCGTAGAACGCCCCGCCCACCGGCTGACGCCACAGCCCCAGTTGACGTGGAAGTCGAAGATATCGCGATATTTCCGTGAGAGTTTTTTGCTGTGAGGGTTGCGTTTCGCTGCCGCTTGAATGTTTTATGTAGTTTTGAACATGAAACAGTAGAAACTGCTGAAGAGGACTCTTCAAAAGGACGAACAACCGCGTTAAACACAAGATCGTCTCTAACCCGGGGCTGGGTCTGACTTGGACCGAGCCAACCATCAACGGGCTTGGGTTATTGGTTTGACCCGATACTGGGTTTGGATAACTATCCAAAAATTGAGTTAATGTTTAAAGTTGAGGTTACCAAAAAATGTGTTGATACTCATAACCCATCGAAACGGTTATATGAACATTAACATTTGGGTTAAAGACTTCTGCCTACTTTTAAATTCAGCATTCAAAAGCTGGACTGAAAACAGTCAGACTGTCTCAAAACTACTTTTATTGCCACATGATACAAAGAATATAGACAGCAGAATAAAATATATCAAACAAAGTCAAATACAAGTAAAAAATAAAAGTACATAATTCATTATACTACATCCCTTACTTCAAACCAGTCTTTGGTTACAGCTCCAAAATTTCATGACTGACTCTGTTTTAGAACAAACTCATGTAAACACTCATTGAACAAGATGACATCATCATTACTTCGTCATTACCTCTCAGATCATTGCACGCACCCTTATGAGCAACAATATACCCTTCCATCATAGCTAACTGAGCCCTCATTCATTTGATCATATCTGATTCATGTCCTGAGATTCCACTCATGACAAATCGATGTTTTACAGAAGCTCACCACTCCCATTCTTCTCAGATATGCAGATGATGTTTGTCGAGAACAAAGGCTTCCAGTTTGAAGCAAAACTGTAAAATCAGCAACGTGTAGCAATCAGAAAAGACGAAGATACAAATTTTAAATCTCAGTCAGATTGAATTCTTTCTCGTGTGGCACTAAATCTGCTCTGAGTGGTCTGATGTTATTTTCTGATGGTTCACTGTACAGTCACACATCACTTCTGAGAGATGATTAATGCCAGGTTGTTTTTAATCCTGGTCCAGTGAGCTCCAACAGCATGCTTATTTATGGGTCTTTTTAAAGATTTGGAAACATATCTTGATGCTCAATCATCCAGGTAAGTAAATCCCAAAAAGTTGATTCTGTTTATCTCAGTTGATACTCCTGACACATACAGGATCACTACAGGTTTTCTTTATGTGATGATGTCAATGGAAAATTGTACTTAGTAGTCAGTAGTCTTTTAATGATATAAGTTTCCATATATGCTTAGAGGTGTATAATCAATTGTGTAGTGATAGGATGTGTGATCTGTAGAAGGCTGCAAGGACTTTTATGTGCATTCCAGAGTGTTCTGGTATTCACCCCACATCCTAGGATCATGGGAAAGGGAACACCTTCTTTTATTGTTTTACGGTAGGATAAATGTTGCTATGTCAGTTTCAGTCTAAGTGCCTTTTTTACATGTAGATGAACTGTTGGATTTTCCAGACCAGCAGGTTTAGGGAAGTCGTTTATGGGGTCACACTCAGACACACACACACACCTAAACATCCACATTCCAATGTAAGGAATAAATAAAGACCGGGGCAGTCTCAGAGCGCGAGTCTCAGAGCCCTCACTTCTGTGTGAGTGCTGTGACTGCCCTTGCTTGCAAGTAACTAACTGCAGTGTGTGTTTCTCCTCTCTGATTCTAAGCTGAAGAAGTGTCTTAGAATACATATCTTGACAGATGTCCTCTGCTTCTCTGACTGTTGTGTCAGTGGGAATGGTTTTCGCTCCTGTTCGCATCCTGATCACACCCAGTTTGTGCTCCAGTGGATGATGAGAGTCAAAACTTAAATACTGATCCATATGCGTAGGTTTACGGTACACATCAGCTTTTAGATGTCCCCCATTACCGATGAAAATCTCAAAGTCTAAGAAGGCTAACCTGCCCTTAGTGATCAGGAGTATCGGAGTTTCATGTTTCCTAAACACCGTGTCTCTTTGGCTTTTAAACCCCAAAACACGAGGATTGGGTCCCCCGACTCAAACAGAGTAACATAGTGTACGCTGTTGCCACGGCGTACACTGGGCCAGGAGGATTAGCAGGATTTATACATCGGGGAAACCAAACAACCTCTGGCTAAGAGGATGGCACAACACAGAAGAGCCACCTCGTCAGGCCAGGACTCTGCAGCCTACTTACACCTACAGGCCAGTGGACGATGGCCGTTTATCAATGCCCAAGTACGCGAGTACGTACTCGCATTCTGGGTGAGTACGTACTCGCCGAGAACGCGAGCACGGACTCGCGATATGTACAATTGGAACACCTGCGTACGTGATGATGTCACAGGTCCGGAGTTTTTACTGCCGTCCCCTCCTAATTTAACTGTGAGTAACATGTTATGAAGCTTAACTTTAATCACAGCCAAACCGGTTTACTCAGGAACAAATAAAACACTGAAATAAACCAAACATTAACATTTAGACGTGATCTAAGTGACTTATATATCATTTGTAACCTCAGTAGTGAAACCTCTATTAATAAAAATAGTGTACATGTACATACGTGTACATACCTTAATAAAAACAAGCAGGTGAGATGTTAGAACGCTTTTATTTCTATTCTAGTGGACACTCAATACTATAGACAGCTGCTGGGGTTTCTTTAACCTGAGTAGTGAGAAGACCGCGAGCGGGGGGGGGTGTTGAAAACGATGTGCCGGGAGTCCGCTGTTGAGTTTTGGACGAAATGCATTCTGGGATATTTAGCTGTCCCAAGTCCACACCGATGCATGCTCGATAAAACGGGCGGAGCGAGAACACATCCGGGACTTTTTCGCGTTCTCGGCTTGATGCGTACTTTGAATTGGAACAGTACTTGGTCTCCGACTGATGACGTATCACGAGTACACGAGAACGCAAGTACGCACAAGTACGCATATTTGTTGCCCTATCAAATATGTATGTACTATTAATCTGAAAGGTATAAATACGGAAGTGTGTGGTCAATAAAAGATGGCGAAAGGAGAAGGCGTGTGCCTCGGATGTAAAACTCGAACAACGTGTATGTGGTTTATTCCTCCATGAGAAGTACGAGATACCACGGTATTTCCTGCCCTAGAGAATGGAACCCGCAACAGGTTATGGGCCCAGAAGGGATGTGGGAAGCCGGTGGAACCGTCTGTGCTTCGACGGGGACGAGAGAAACTACGAATTGTGGGAAACAAAGTTCCTGGGATACCTGCGGCTACTTGGGCTAAGGGCCGCCATTTTGGACGAGCCCGGCGAGTCGGATGAAGACAACAAGGACTTGGATGACAAAAATGAAGTAGCTTATGCAGAGCTAATCCAGGTATTGGATGATAGAAGTCTTTCACTTGTGATGAGAGATGCCAGGGATGACGGACGGAAAGCGTTGAAGATTCTGAGAGAGCACTACGCTGGTAAGGGGACACCACGTGTGATTAGCCTGTACACAGAGCTAACGTCGCTACAGAAAATGCCCAGTGAGAGCGTCACAGACTATATGATAAGGGCTGAGACTGCCATTACAGCTCTGAGGAATGCAGAAGAGACATTAAGTGATGGACTGCTTATTGCAATGGTGTTAAAAGGGTTGCCTGAATCTTTCAAGCCGTTCTCCATAACCCACAGTGACAAAGCAATGACATTTAGTGAATTTAAAGCTAAATTAAGAAGCTATGAGAGCACCGAAAAGGCCACATGTTCTGAAGATAATGTGATGAAGGCAAATAACTGGAAGAAAGAGAGAGACAATGCAGAAATCATATGTTACAACTGTGAGAAAAAGGGTCATATAGCACGTGAGTGTTACACAAAGGCCGAAAGGAAAGAACAAAAAGAGAAGCAGTGGTGCGGTTACTGCAAAAGCTCAACGCATAAGGACAGTGACTGTCGCCGACGAAAGAAGATTACTGCTAAACACGTAACTGATGCAGAAGATCATAGTTTCGTGTTCAAAGCTAAAGACTGTGTAAATCAAGGGCTGAAACAGAGAGGCCTAATGGTTGACACAGGGGCTACTTCTCACATCATTACGGACATTCAGAGATTCAAAAGTTTTGACGAGACGTTCACACCTGGAAGACACTTCATGGAGTTAGCTGACGGGACGAGGACGAGTGGGGTCGCACTGAAGAGGGGAGATGTGGAGGTCTATCTACAAGACAGCGAGGGACGAAAGGTGAAGGCGACACTGGAGGGGGCACTTTACATTCCCTCTTACCCGCAAGATATCTTCTCGGTCCAGGCGGCGACGGCCAAAGGAGCCTCAGTAACCTTCAAGAAGGGCTGCAACCAGCTTATCCATAAGAACGGGACAAGGTTTCAGATAAGTGAATATGAACGCCTATACTATTTGAACAGTGTTACATCTGATCATCATGTTGACAACGACGAATGCAATGGCTGTCATGATGTAGAGACTTGGCACAAAATCCTCGGCCACTGTAACTATGAAGACTTGGTTAAACTAGAGAACATTACCGAGGGTATGAAAATAAAAGGTAAAGCTAAACATTATCAAGACTGTGAAGTGTGTATAAAAGGGAAATTTATCCAAACCAGGAATAGAGAGCCTGATGAAAGAGCAGAAAAAGCATTAGAGCTAGTGCACACTGACTTGGCTGGACCAATAGAACCAGAAGCTAAAGACGGGTTCAGGTACACGTTAGCATTTACTGATGATTACTCAGGCACAATGTTTGTGTACTTTTTAAAGGCTAAAAGTGACACTGTAAAAGCAACTGAAAGATTTTTGGCAGACGTCGCCCCCTATGGGCAGGTAAAGAGAATTAGATCAGACAATGGAACTGAATTTACATCTAAAGAGTTTCAGACATTGTTAAATAAAAACATGATAAAGCATGAGACATCAGCGCCGTATTCGCCTCATCAGAATGGGACTGCCGAGAGACAATGGCGAACACTTTTTGAGATGGCACGGTGTATGTTGATTGAAAGTAACCTGCCAAAGAGATTATGGACTTATGCTGTTATGGCTGCCGCAGTAATTCGTAATAGGTGTTACGTCAGACGCACAAAGCAAACCCCTTATTACATGCTGACAGGAAAGAAGCCAGACATGTCGAGGATGGGGATTTTTGGATCAGTTTGCTACGGTTACGGGCACAACAAAAAGAAGTTAGATGCGAGATGTGACGAAGGGGTTTTTGTGGGTTACGATAAAAACAGTCCGTCGTATCTAATCTACTACCCTAAAACAGGACGAGTTCTTAGACATAGGTTGGTCAAGTTCCTCACTAAAAGTGTAGTTGAGCACCAAACCCAGACTATTCAGGATGATGACGATGGAGATAATGATTTGACTCCAGGGGACATTTTGCAGTACCCCGCTAGAATGGACAAAACAGGGAATGACCAGAGATCAAATGAAAGTATGATCCTTGAACCTGAAAGTGGTATTCAGGACAATGGCATAAATGACACACAAAACTCAGACAAACAGAGTGACAGAACAGAGTCTGAACGATATCCCAAACGAAACAGGAGAAGGCCAGATTACCTGAAAGACTATGTCCAAACTGCAGAAGATGACCAAACATCACTGACTGTAGATTATTGTTACAGGGTGATGTATAACATACCAAAGACATTTGAAGAAGCTATGCAGTCATCGAACTCTAAGTGTTGGTCAGACGCTATGGAAGATGAAATGAGATCTTTGAAAGACAATAATACATTCACTCTAACCACGCTGCCAGAAGGTAAAAATGCAGTGGGAGGGAGATGGGTGTATGTGATAAAAGAGAACCCGAATCGGACTAAAACATTTAAAGCAAGATATGTTGCTAAAGGCTATAGCCAAGTTCAAGGCATTGATTACAAAGAAACCTTTTCGCCGACTGCAGATATGACATCGGTGCGTATTCTGATGCAATTAGCAGTACAGTACAACTTTAAACTCCATCAAATGGACGTGAAGACTGCTTATTTGCACGCCCCAATCGATTGTGAGGTGTATATGCAGCAACCAGAAGGTTTTGAAGTAAAATCAGACACAGGTGAAAAACTGGTCTGCAAACTAAACAAATCACTATATGGTTTGAAACAATCTGGCAGGAACTGGAATAAGATGTTACATGACCATTTATGTGAAAAAGGTTACAAACAAAATCCTGTAGACCATTGTGTATATTCCAGACAGACAGTGAGTGAGACAGTGATTCTTATCATTTGGGTTGATGATGTAATCATAGCTGCCAACAGTGAAGATGCTATTGGAAACGTGAAACAAATGTTGAATGAGAAATTTAAGATGAAGGATCTTGGTGAGCTCAAACATTTCTTGGGTATTGACTGTATACAAGAGAACCATGAGATAAGACTAAACCAGACACGGTATGTCACAAAAGTCCTGGAAAAGTTTAAAATGTCTGACTGTAAGCCACGTTTTACTCCTTGTGAACTCAAAACTGACTTTGATGCACATGGTGAATCAGTTGATTCAGGAAAATATAGAGAATTAGTGGGCAGTTTGATTTACTTAATGACATGTACAAGACCAGATTTGAGTTGGATAGTGAGTAAACTGTCACAATCTCTGTCTGAGCCAAAAGAGCATCATTGGACAGCAGCAAAACATGTATTACGTTACCTTAAGGGGACACTAAACAAAGAGCTGTGCTATAAAAGGACAGAAGGAAACCTAAATCTTATAGCATACAGCGATGCAGATTGGGCCACAGATTTGAGTGACAGGAGAAGTACAACGGGTTATTGTTTTGTACTATCCAAAAATGGGCCAGTCATTTGCTGGAAAACCAGGAAGCAAGCTACAGTAGCTTTGTCAACGTGCGAGGCAGAGTACATGGCGATGGCCGCCACAGTACAAGAAAGCTTATACCTCTCACAGCTACTTAATGGCATGGACATGAAAAGGCACTATTCACCAGTTACTGTTTTTGCAGATAATCAAGGTGCAATTGCATTGTCCAAAAATCCTATAAATCGTCAAAGATGTAAACACATTGATGTCAAGTATCATTTTATTAGGTCTGCTATAACTGAGAAGGAAGTACAAGTTGAATATTGTGCAACAGAAGACATGGTAGCAGACATCATGACTAAGTCTGTAAGTAAAGTGAAAATGGATAAGTTTACGCATGTTTTGTTTGGAACATAAATGTTAATCTGTGAATGTTATGTAAGTATGGATATCATGTAAATGTGTAATGTACAGTGTTAAGAGCAAGTGGGGGTGTTGCCCTATCAAATATGTATGTGCTCTTAATCTGAAAGGTATAAATACGGAAGTGTGTGGTCAATAAAAGATGGCGAAAGGAGAAGGCGTGTGCCTCGGATGTAAAACTCGAACAACGTGTATGTGGTTTATTCCTCCATGAGAAGTACGAGATACCACGGTATTTCCTGCCCTAGAGAATGGAACCCGCAACAATATTGATAAACGCCCACTCTTTCAATGATGAGGAAGTACACATCCTGGACAGGGAGGAACACTGGTTTGAGGGCGGAGTCAAGGAGGCCATTTAGGTGAAAAGGGAAAGACCATCTCTGAATGGAGGAGGGGGCCTAAGGGTACATCTGTCACCATCTTACAATGCTGTGATTGCAGCCATTCCCCAACTCTCTGTGAATGGGACTCATGGTCGTTGATCAGTGGTCTATGGTCACGACGATTTGCATATTAATGATCAGAAACTGAGGTCACAGCCCATTGTTAGTCAGTGGTGCTAGTTTCAGTCACTGTACAAATGTCCTGTTTATAAGGTTGGAAACCTGCAGTCAGCTCAGACTGAAGAAGTCACCTGATGAGCAACCAAATGTTTCATCCAACGAACAGAATCGACCTTTGGGATGTGGAAACATACAAGTTGTATTTTTTGCTTGTTATAATCACAAAGACATTCAGTGTACCGACTGAAAAACGAACCAGGGGTCCGTTCTTCGTACCTTGCTTACTACATCCAAGATCAAATGACACATCCAAGATCAAATCATCGCGCTAACTTTGAGCTCGCTAATCCGGTTCTCCGAACACACCTGTTGTTGACGATTAGTATAGCTGGATGAAGTAATCTGAGATCACTGGGTGGCTTAAAAGGGGCTACGCATCGATAGTAGAAACATTGATCGGCAACTCTGTGATTGGTCGGCGAAGATGTCGAAGGAGCGCGCTCAGTATTTCACGGCAGCAGAGCAAGAACTCTTGATTGAGGGATATCAGGAGTTTCAGAGTTTAATTAAAACGCAGGGGAACACTGCAAAGGCTGCAAAAGCAAGGAGAGAGGGCTGGCAGAAAGTTGCTGACAAATTAAACTCGTAAGTAATTTATTATATTATATTACATTATATCCTCTTTCACATTAGAGCCACAACAGGACCCACTAGAACATGGGAACAAGTAAAAGTGAAATATAAGAATATTCTACAGAATAGTAATATTTATCACTTATATTGCTTTTAGTCTCTTGAAAAGAGACCCTGGAATAATCTGTTTGTTTGTTTATAACAGCAACCAAGAAAAGGGCAGAGCAAATAAAGACAGGTGGTGGTCCTGCACCCCCTCGTCACACCCCGGCAGAGGAGCTGGCCCTAGGGTTGAATGCCACCAGACCCATTGTTGAGGGCATCCCTGGGGGCAGCTCTTCCTTAGACCAGCAGCCGGGGTGCAGTAGCAGCACCTTCATAACTGGTGCTATTTGTACAATGTAAAATATTTGGTTGTTGCCTTAATTAAAATGCTTTTTGTACTGTGACATTTATTGACATTGTGGGGTTTTTTTGTGTAGTTTTACATAACACTCCATCACTTCTACCTGTTCCCATGCAAGGGGTGACTGAAGCATGCACAGTAAGTTGGGAAATATATATATATCTATATATCTATAGAGAGAGAGAGAGAGAGAGAGAGAGAGATAGAGAGATATCTCTCTATGAGCACACCGTCGCGCCGAGCTAAAGGATCCTGTCTATCCCGCAATATCCGCTGAATTCTGAAAACTCTCCTTATCAATCTTGCACCTTCCTTGCTCGCGTACAAACGGACAGGACATGGCTGCGACAGACTTCCCAAATCCACCTTCGCTTTTATAGCCGTGGTCTCTCATCTTGATTGCACGTAGTAATTTACTATTACTACTCTAAAATATGAATTACATCTGAAATAATCTACTACATGTAATAGAATGATTAATAGTACATTTCCCTTTTTTTTAGGAAATGACCTGTATGTATCTGTATGAAATCAATAAAAGAATCAAATGCTGCATTATCTTTAGTTACATTGATAATATTTATTTATGGTAAAACAGTGGCGAAATATCGCTGTTGCTTTCGTATAACTGCAGCGGACATACCTGAGTGGCCGCGATCTAATCCTGTTTACATAAAGTAAGCCTGCTCCCGAGCAGGTTTACGCTTACGGATCTGTTGCTATGACAGCAAGTCCCGGATGAGCTTCGGAGAACCGAACGATCCAAGATCACGCGAAATCGTCAACATTCAAATCCGGCTAACTTACTTAGCGAGGTACGAAGAACGGGCCCCTGTATTCAGATTCTTTCTTCGTTGTTGTGTGTATCAGATCCTGTGCTGTGGCAGTGCCTTCAACATGGAAACTGTTGGTGATGCTTCATCGCTGAAGTTGGGCTGCAAGCAAACAATGTTGCATTTAATAAAACTGGACAAGCAGAAACTTCATTTTGTGTCGATTTCTTGTAAAATAAAGAAACACAGAGCAGAATCTTTAAAACAAAACCATTTTAAAAGATCCTCTTAGTTTTCATCAGCCCAGCATACACACACACTGCGCCAGCACAGCTAATGTAGCTACAGTGAAAATGTCACACACACAAAAACAACCTTACAACTGACTGGAAATACTCCCTTTTCTCCAATAAATGTGAGATGAGTATGCAGACCATGCCACGTCTTTCATGTATGGATATGTGCTGGTTTTCCTCAGAACTGGCAAGGAAGCGTTCCCCTCCAGTGATGTGTTCAGGACCTCACGGGTGTTCTGTTGGCTAATGTCTCATAATTACAATCATTTTTACTGCACACAGTGTATTGTAGAGAAGTTTTGGAAGTAGAGGGAGGCCCCTCACAGGAACGTGGCCTCGGTCGTAAATCTGTTCTTATGGAATAAACCCTAGCTCCGTCATTTTGCAGGTCTGACGGAGGGTAAGAGGTGGTTGCCATGGTGGAAGGAGAAACCTGAGCCGACATCGGTCCTAAGACCACCTTAGTGTCCGGTTTACTGGGTGGGATCAAAAACACTTACTGGGTTTGAGGCTCTGTGTTGGTTTGGGTCTCCTGAGTGAGCAGAGACTCGGCAGACATTTTTTAACTTAAACCTGCAACTGCTTCATGACTTTGAGGACGTTTGTCTTCTCTGTCTCAAAATGAACCCAACAGGTCTAAAGTCAAATATAGAAGGTCAAAAATGTTGAATGTTAATTGTAGAACAGGATAATAGTTTTAATATGCTCAAATGTTATATGAGTGGTGTACCGGCAACATAAAGAATCACGTCTGTGACGTGAGTAGCTAAGCACAGGGATGAGTGGTCTGCTGAACGATGCCCGGGAAGAAAATGGCTCAAAGTGTCAGGGCCGTCTGTCTTTTTGTATCTAAATGTGATAAACCTTCCTTGCCTTTAACTTTTAAAATGAAAAGATGTTACATTAGCAACATAGATAATTTAGGAAGGTCAGTTTTATAATTCCACTGTAATCCTAATGTGCACTCATGTGGTCCGGACGCCCTGTCCTCCTCTTACCTCAGATGGTACGTGGCTGATCACAGCAGGATCTTGGCTTGCCCACTGACGGAGGTGGAAGCCACATTCTGAAAGAGTATCCTAGCTGACGCTGCTGATGAAAAACTCTGCAAGCAGTTGTCAACATAGATACGCTGCGTTACTGAATGCTGCATATGTTTGGCAGGTTTGTTCTCTTTCACATGTTTTTGTAGGGCATAAATTGCACAACAAAGACTGCAGGTCGTAGCGAAAGTAAGAACCTGCCACTCACACACTGATGGGGAGCTTCTTTGTTCATATCACGCCAAAGGAATCGGAGGAGCGGTTTACCAGGTGGCAGAGGCGGACTTGGTGAAACATGCCTTTCATTTCGCCACTTATTGCTGAAAAATGCTGCCTAAAACACAACAGAACACCAAGAAGTGTTGGTCCAAGCATCGGCCCTGGTAAGAGCAATCAAAGACTATGCGATCTTTATAGTTGTGACTTATCATGTGATGAGGAATGTACCAGGCTTCTTTGCTATCGAGAAAGAAGCGTGTGGTCGGCATGAAGTTGGACACTCTGGTGTCAGTGGCAGAGAAAAGGACACTAAAGAAACTGCTGGACATTATGGACAATGCTGGGCATCCTCTGCACACGGCCATAAACAACCAGAGGAGTCTGTTCAGTGACAGGTTGCTTCTCCCAAAGTCAAGGACCAACAGACTTAAAAACTCCTTTGTCCCACACGCCATCAGACTGTTTAACTCCTCTCTGGAGGGGAGAGGGAGGGGAAACAGGAGGACAAAGGCGGGGGGACAACTAAGCTGTAGTGCCTTTTCACTGTGCAATACTTTTTGTTAAGTAAGTAAGTAAGTAAAATTTTATTTATATAGCACATTTCTAGATAGAAATCACAAAGTGCTTTACAAGATATAACAGATTAAAAAGACATAATACAAACAAAGTTAGCAAAAAGCAATTTTAAAAAGGTGTGTTTTTAACTGTTTTTTAAAAGTAATCAATGAATCAGCAGATCGTAAGTCCAGAGGAAGGGAATTCCACAGTCTGGCGGCCACAGTAGCAAAAGCTCTATCACCCCTAGTTTTCAGTCTCGTATTCTGGATGACAAGTAGGCCCTGACTACTTGACCTCAGAGACCTACTAGGGGCATAGGGCTGTAAGAGTTCAATAATATATGGTGGTGCCTGTTGTTGAAGAGCCTTAAAAGTTAGAACCAGAATCTTAAAATGGACTCTAAATTCAACGGGAAGCCAATGTAACTGCATAAGCAACGGTGTTATATGTGAATATTTAGAAGCTTTCGTCAAAAGTCTTGCTGCAGCATTCTGAACGATCTGCAGACGCTCCAAAGAACCTTTGTTTAGACAAGTAAACAGGGAATTGCAATAGTCCAATCGTGAAGAGATAAAAGCATGAATAACAATCTCCAATTCGGTATAGGATATTATAGAGCTCAATTTAGAAATATTTCTTAGATGATAAAAGCAAGACCGAACAAGAGATTTAACATTAATATCCAACGGTGCAATAGACTCACAATACGTGAAATGTGCAATTCCCTTGTATTCTTATTCCTATTTATTCCGTTTATCCCTTTTGTATCCTCTGTATTTCTATATGTCTCTGTATTTATATATGTGTATATATGGTATATTTCTGCTCACATTCTGTAACTTCTGTCGGTGCTGTGCTATTGGAAACCGAATTTCCCGGAGGAACCCACCCGAGGGATTAATAAAGTTTTATCTAATCTAATCTAATCTCTAGAATCCCCTCAGAGCTGAGTTTAGCCACATAACTAGGTTGCTCTAACTTTAAGATCTGATCTCTGTATGAATGATTTTGTCAGGATCTGTGGCTAATCGAGATTCAGTATTGCAAAGTCGTGACATGACTGCAGATGGAGGGACATACAAAAGACCTGCGCTTCAAGGCATTTTCTCAAAGTGGACCTTTTCAGATTTTAGTTCATTACCGTTGGCCTGTAATGTCAGAGGGCTACAGTTACCGGCTGTCTCACCAGCAGGGGGCAGCCTCAGGCTGTTTCGCGCTGCACGATAGTTTGCTATTTCTCGCGACACTTCTCCCCCCTCTGTGGTTCTTGTTCCTTGACGCGTTGGTGACATTGGGTTCATTTTCCGGACCGTTGCTCGAGCTGTCGTGTTGCCGAACCGAGCGGATCATAAATGATATCGAAGGGGAGAGTCTACGGTAAAGGTTCCGGGTGAGTACGGCGACACGCGGAGCAACTCCTCGAGGAGCTGTTAGCCGTTAGCTCCTCGGTGATCCTTTAAAACACGCAGTTAGTGTCTCAGCCCGAGAGAAGCTGGTTGATTGTGTGACTCTGAGTAAACTGGTGTGTGGTGTTTGTGTTGTTGTTATTACTGTTGTCACGGTTCGGTATCATTTCTGTCGAAGGTTAAAGGCGATAACGCGCCACAGAAGCTAGCCGCGTTAGCCGGAACACGCCGTGACCTCGTTCGTCGGAAATGTTAAAAATAAATTCAGAGCGGTCAGAGGTCATCCTTTTTAATTTAATGTGTTAAAATGATTTTGCTACACTGACAGCTGTTGGGTTTGTAGCAGTTTTAACGCGCTGTATTTGTTGTTGTGAGCCTTTAAAGCAGACTAGCTTTAAAAAAAAAAAACATGCATTTTTATCTCCTGCTGCTCCGTACGCGCGTTTTACTTTGTATGAAATTAGTTTTGTTTGTGTTTTTAACATTTTCTGTATTTCTGGGATCCACTCTGTAATTCGGCTTACCCCAAACACACTGATGCTTGTCAGGTGTGACAAAACGTCATCCTAAAGTCACCCTGGAAATACTTAATTTAAACCAAAGAAGGTGCAACAGAGGGAAGAATGTGTCCGGCTGTTGTGTCAGCTGTGCAGATTATTGCGCGACATGCAATATTCTGCGGACTTTGGCTGCGCTGTGACACGCTGCCGGCGGTTAATATGTCACAGATATCAGCTGCACTGAGCGACCCCATCCCCGCTTTATCTCGGCCTTTGGAATGTGTTCAGCGGATCCACCTCGGTGCCCCCGACCGGCCCCTCCCTAGTCTGGGCCCGGAGCGGGGCCCCTCGCCATCCCCGCCCTGGGCTAGTGGTTACCCAGTTGTAAGACGGGGTTCTTTCAAAACCACGCCCATCCTGGAACTGTTCCCCCATTGGCTTCGTCTCCAAGCCCCGCCCCTGATCTGTGGCCGAATGCGTACGTGCCGGCCGCCAGGCAGTAATGGAGGGCTGTGGCTCCTCCTCCCGTGAGCTGTGGACGGAAACACCAGAAACACCGGCTCTGTGCGAGACTGCCTGCGGCTGAAACGGAGCTTTACCCCTGCAGTTTTACCGACACTGAGTCAGCATCAGGTAAAATCCCTCGGTTTACCGGCTGTATTCCACTCTGTATGAGGCGGTGGTTATAAAACAGGGACCGGAAGAGACGGACTGACGGAGAGTTTTTGTATTTTCTTATGATTTGGTTCCTCCAGCGGCCATTTAACTGCGTGTCAGTTTCGTTTATGTGACAGATGACGCAGGAAAGCCTCCCATGTTGACATTTTAGTTGGGGGGGGGGTTTTTTGCTCCTAAAGGAGGTGCTGAAAAGCAGCAGGAGGCCCTGTTGGTGCTGGTAGAGTGCACGGAGAGCTGGTGTTGTATTTACAGCCTGCAGGAGCGCTGATATCCACAAACTCAATCCCTATAATGCAGTCATTTTCATTTCACTGGTGACAGTGTGTCAGTATTCTGACTGCATTAACTGATCAATCAACTCAGTACCTGCAGGTTCAGGCATGCAGCTGATTTACAGTAGAAGAAGTGAGAGCAGGTAGTGTGTGTGTGTGTGTGTGTGTGAAGGTCGGATTTAGTTCTTGGAAAACAGCAGAAACTTCCTCAGGGTTTTTTTTTTTCTGCAGACAAAGAAATAAATTCCAGCACTGCTCTAAAAATAGTGGTCATTTCCTCAACCATCAGTCATTATTGATGGTAAATATCAGGAACTAGTCGGTCTCGTTCATTCTTTTTTTAGTTCACCTGTCAGGTCATAAATAAAGTCTGGATGTAACAGGTTTTATATCATAATGTCAGTCAGCTGAGCCCACAGGTGTTACACATCATTACACACACAGGTTTTGATCCGGCGTGTTTCCTTCAGCTATTAATAACTCGGTGTCAGTAAATGAGTTTCCATATGAAGGTCAGACGTTGATGAGAGATGATCAATACCAGCTGTTGGCCTGTGCTCTGCTGGTCAGCTGATTATCACACAGGAAGTGGGTGAGAGTTGAGCTGGGGTCAAAGGTCACACAGTGAGGGTTATCAGCTGCCAGCTAGCGTCTGTTTACAGCTGATACTGAGACACTGCTGCACCCTGAGACCCCACCCCCTCTAACAGCTGATCAGCAGTTCACTGTGGAGGGTTTCTGCACATGCTCAGTAATGCATTTACTTTGTACTAATAATGCCAAACAGAGTATTGCTGCAAAGTACTTCATCGGGCTATTTAAAGTACTTTAGTGCAGCGGTGCCTAACATTTTTTGTGCCACGGACCGGTTTATGTCGACAATATTTTCACAGACCAGCCTTTAAGGTGTCGCGTATAAATATAACAAAATAAAACTGGTGTTGGTGCCAAAAATAGAAAATCATAACACACGGGAAAAGACCCAGGGAAACTGAGTTAATGATAAAAATGATAAGAAAATAACAATAAAAACCAAACGACTCACGGACCGGTCCGGGGGTTAGAGACCGCTGCTTTAGTGTCTTTCATTACTTCCGTGTGTGTGTGCTAGTGATGGGTTAATCTAATTGGTTTGTGGCAAGCCATGACCCTCTGACCAATCACGGAACACAATGCTGCAGCGCCCACAAACAGCTGATTGAACAGGAGGCACCGCTTTGGCGAGCTTTACTGTCGTTGTGTGAGTGACTCAGAGGAGCCACAGAGCTCGCTGTCTGACCGCGGCGGCTATTATTACCCCCTGAGGGCACGGTGAGGTCACGGGCAAGGATGATGATGGTGTAAAAATAAAGCGAGGGATGAAAAGCGTGTAGTCCTGAGCACACTTTAAATTCAGAGTCGTCGGTTTCAGTGAAATCACCGTGCTGTCTCCACTTCCTGTTTCCTGTCCAGGATGTCGTCGGAGGTGCTGGCAGCGAGCGGCCTGAAGCAGTGCCAGCAGGCCCAGGATCAGCTGGAGGACACCATCGGTGCCGTGATCAAGGCGGAGCAGCAGCTGAGGGAGAACGCCAGAGAGGTGAGCATCTCCCCTCTCTGAACAGGAAGTGCTTTAAGGCGTTGTAACCTCAGTGTCACATGGCCAGTGCAGTCAAGCCAAGGTATTTATTTTAAAGCGAGAACAGGAAGATGCCCTTTCAGCAGATCAGGTGGTAACGGCACAAATGTGTTTGACACGCCATGACACAGGAAATGCGTCGGCAGACTGAACCTAACGATTCCTGATCAGTCGATCAATAAAGTTTGTGCACAGCAGGTCAGTGTTGGATTAGAACAATTGATCACTGATCAATAACTGAACTGCTGATAAGCTCATGTGAGTTTGTAAAATGTTTACCTGCCGAGCTGCAGATGGGAGGAAGTGCAGGTCAGCTGACCTGACTGTAAACATCACCTGGTAGTAAACCTGGATCAGCTCACACGTTGACTACCTGCTGTCCTGATCAGTGCGTTAGTTACCTGCCACCAAATGGAGCTGTTTGAAATTTTATTGACACCCAGATCATTTTACGGTGAAACGCTTGTCCTGCTAAACTGCTGCAACCACTCAGATGGCTCTGTGCCACGCTGTTGGAGTCAAATTGTTGAATGTTGTCATTGTGTTTGTTAAATTTGTAAAGTCTTAGTTCAAGCAGCAGGATCAAAGACATTCCTTTGTCTCTGACCACCTCTCCAGCCACTCTGGTGCTGGGGGAGGCTTTATTATAGGCACATCCTATTTGAATATTCTGTTTCTTGTGTGGTAAGCTTCCTGCTTTTATGATCCTTTTGGTGAGCAGGAGGTCACACAAACGCACCCCCAAACATATTCTCACAGACACACACACATAAACACATTCTTGCACATGCATACAGGTGCTTACACGTGCACACACATAGTGCCTTGTCTTTTAGAACCATAGGGGGGTTTTACGAGGGGAGGTGCTTGTGTTGTGTAAACTGCAACTGTCATGGGAATAAAAGAGTACGAGGAGGGCTGCTCTTTGAAGAAGTTGGGTTGGAGACAGCTGAGGAGCGTTGAGCTCCAAGAGCCTGGTTCCGACCAAGCCTTCCCTTGCTAGCAAGTAAAAGATGTTTGCCTTGTTTCTGTTGTTAACGAGAACAAGTCTCTAAACTAGCGGGGCCTGTGGAAGCGCAGACCCAACACACACCCCTGTTTTTCATATCAAACCGTGAATCACCTGAGCTTTAAACACCTGAGGATTTACCTGTTGAGACCCACCAATCGCAGTTAGCCATCACTCCTCCTCCATCATCATGTTCATCACTGCTGACTCAGTGAGGCTGAAACCACCTGAAATCCTGCCTTTGTCTGCAGCTGAGCCACAGGTGAGGGAGAGGAAGAGGAGGGTCAGGGTGAGGCGGGTTATAAGACCTGCAGAGGAGGTGAGAGGAGCTCAGAGGAGGTGAGAGCAGTGAAGTGCGACGTGCTGGACTTCATACTTTATCTCCAGGTAAAACTTCAAGCTCCGGCTCAGGTGTGCTTCCATGATCATTGGTCAGGGACTCACAGCTTCATTATCGGCGTTGGATTGATCTCAGCTCTGTGATGTTTTGTTTTTCTCTGTGAGATAAACTTTATTTAAACTGAGCAGAAACAACAGGACAGGCTGTTTTACTTGAACCTGTCAGCTGACCTTTACAGCTGATCCACCTCCACAGGAAGGTGGAGCTTGCGTGTCCGTGTGAAAAAACTTTATTAACACAAAGCTTTGTTTACGATCACATGACTGTCCGCAGCGCTGCGAGGCTTCACGTCATCGTCGGTGTTTTACATCGATCGGTCTGCCGGGGAGAGGGGGCGGAGTCTCACTGCAGCTCTGAAGGCTGAGCTCACGGTCACTGTGGGCACGGAGGGCTCTGATTAGCCTGCAGCAGTTTAAACCTCAGCCTCAGGTCTCTTTGTTCACCTGTTTTTACTGTACAGGTAGAAATCTGGACTGTCACGCACAGACAGACACACACGCTGACCTATCACCTCAGAAATGACACGCTCTGTATCACTGTGCTTAACCTGTCTGGTCGTCAGTGGAGACTTCAGGTGAAATTTGCACTTAGAGGAGCAAACGTATCAGAGCTTGCAAGCTCCGCCTCCCTCCCCACCTGCAGGCGTCATATGGTTTAAAATAAGTGTAAGATGCAGAAATGAGCGTCTGTTGGTTGTTTTTTTTCCTGGAAGAATCTGTTTGGTTACTGCACATTTAATGTTCAAGTGTTGCTTAACACGTCTCACCTGTGTGTCCCCTCAGGTTCGCTCGGAGTTGCAGAGCTGCGTGAGCCGCCAGCAGGAGGCGCTGCGCTGCAGGGAGGTGTGGCTGTTGGGTCAGATTGAGTTACTCGAACAAGTGAAGACGGAAACTCTGCAACAGCAGCTGCATCAGCTGCACCGGGTAACTGGGGGGCAGGGACTGTTTACCTGTGCTGGCTGTTTGTTTACCTGTCTGCTTACCTGTGCTGTGTCTGTGCTGCAGCTCCGAGGTCAGTTTGACGTGATCGCCCACCAGCTGCAGAACTCCAGCAGCAACGACCTGAACAACCAGCTGACCAGCTGCATGGAGAAGTACGTGCACACACAGCCTGTGGGCGCATTAACACCTGAGCGGTCTGTTCTCCTTGCTGGTGCTCTCACCTGTTGGCGTAGCTGTCCCAGTCTGCAAACACTCAGTTTAGACATGCAGTCAGGGTTTCACTGTGTAATGTGATTACATCTGTGCTAAAGGCTGATGTAATCAGATTACTGACATACTGAGCTGGTTTTACCTGTAGACTCTCACCTGTGTAGTCATGTGATCTTATTTTCTTCTCCTGTGTGTGCAGGTTGTCCTCTCTGAGTCTGACTCCAGAGGAAACACCTGAGATGAGTTTCCATGCCGACACTCGCTCTCTGAAGCAGGCCATCACCTCATTTGGCACCATCACGGCCCAGGTAACACACACACACACACACACACACACACACACAGGTAACACACAGTGTTAGTGGATCTTTAAGGTGTGTTCTCTCTCCTTCCTGTTTACAGCTTGTGGAGGGTATGTCTTCTAAGAGCTCCACCCACCTGAGACCTCAGGTGCAGAGTTGTCCAATCACAGCGAAGAAGCAGGTAAGTTGCGTCCTGGTGGTGATGGCGATAATGATGAAGGCGAGGTGGTGCTGATGGCGTCTCCCTCTCAGCAGATGGCCGAGCCCTCCTCTCTGAGCAATTGGCTGCTAGAATCTCGACCCGCCAACAGATGCGCTCCCATTGGCTATCAGTCTAGCACAGACCCGCAGGATTGGCTGCTGCCACAGAAGGAGAGTAAGGTGAGTGCTAAGCTGTGTTTACCTGAGAGCAGGCTCTGACTTCGGGCTGTGCCTCTCACCTGCTTTACTTCCTGTTTCTGTAGCAGACTTCCTGTCCCGAGATGGCCTCCATGGACTTCATGAAAGCCTGGGGTCAGCTTAGGGACTTGGAGGCGTGGCTTATTCAAGACCACTCCCCCAACCGGGAGAGAAGCGTCAGCAGCTGTAGCTCCTCCTTCTCCATCGAAAAGATAGACGAAATGGAGCTGGCCGCTGAGGAGGAGGAGGAGCTGAACGACTGGCTTGTTACCCCGCCTACTGCTGCCATGGAGACCATGTCGGACGCCGAACGTTGGCAGCATGTCTTTAAGCCGTTTGAGGAAAGCTGGTCAGCTGATGATTGGCTTTCGCCAGCGAGCCGGTCAATCGGCAACTGCTCATCGTGCTGTCAGACCATCAGCGCCGTGGAGATCGAAAACCTCGGCCAGCTCAAGTGCCTGAAGACCACGCCCACCTCAGGCACCACCTCGCCCACTTCCCCCGCCGCCGTGTCGATGCCAGCGTCTCTGGAGATGTGGTTGCAGAAGACGTCACCAACGCTGCAGACCTGCCGCGCCAACGAGCTCTGCTCCGCCTACTCGGCCTGCGTCTGCGAGGATAACTGCGGCAAGGAGGCGCTCAGCCGCTGGCTCCTGCAGCAGGAGGACCGCGACAAGAACGGCGTCCCCAAGAACACCCTGCCCACTGCAAAGAACGCCCCGGCCACACCCTTCCACCGAGAGCAGGAACAGAAGGTAAGAGAGTCAGCTCTGCTGTGACACTTCAGTAAGAATCAGGTGATTGATTAATTGATCAAATGATTGACAGGTTCAGGCCATCCTGGAGGCGTGGCTCCACCCCAGAACCGGCTCCACCCCCTCCAGCTCTCCTCTGCAGGCTTTCACCTCCTCGCTCTCCGGCTGGGTGGCAGCTGAGGAGGAGAAGGCGAGCCGGGAGGAGAACGGCTCGTCCTTGTCTCTCTTCCAGAGCCCTCTGGAGACGGACCTGTGGCTGTTTCCACGGAAGAGCCCAGCGCCCGCAGCGCCGCCCCAGGAGGAGGAGGAGGAGGAGGAGGACAAGTGGCTGCTGAGGAAGAGGAGTCAAGCTCAGGTGAGCACAGCTAGAGCTGAACACGCACGTGGTTTGGTTGCTGCTCGCTTCCTGCTTCCTGACTGCTTCTTGTTTCCTGTTTAGGAACGCCTCGCTGTGGCGCTGCCCACCATGTGTGACCTGTTCTCTTGCATGAAGGTGGGCGGAGACAAAGAGAAGTGGCTGCACAGATCTCCCGTACAGGTGAGTCACCTGCACCGTGTGACATGGTGTGTATGTATGTGTGTGGGTCTGCCTGTCTCACCTGTGTGTCCTGCAGATGTGACGATGATGACGACAATGATGCTTCTTCTTCTCTTCTGGAGTCACTTTATCGCTGATCAGCGCACACGATCTCATCTATCTAACCATCGTCGCTGACGCCTTTTTCTCCTTTCTGTGACATCATCATGCAGTGCCGCCGCCCACCATTGACCGCCAGTCAGCAACAGCCTAAAGCCCCTTTCAGATGTAGCTGGCCCCGCCCTTTGATTAACGTGGCAGGAAACAGGATGTAGGAGTCTGAAAGGGGCCTCAGCAGTTTCATCAGGTCAAAGTTCATATGGCTACAGAGAGTGTGGCGAGACGTTTCAGCTTCTAATCAATAACCGATAAGTCACCAATTAATAATCAGTATTTAGAGCTGCGAGTGTTTCACTTGTCCTGGAAGAGATGTGAGGGGGCGGGACTATATGGAAGAGTGCGTGGGGTTTATTTTAAACATAAATTAGTCTTTATTTTATAATACGACTGATGTCACTTCCTTAAACCACATTTTTGTTTTTCTAAAACCTGCTGACATCAGAGACTCACTTCCTGTCTGGCCTGCAGGCTTCCATCCTGTAACGTGGTTTGTTGGCATAAGAGGAGGGACTCAGTTTCCCAGAGTGCTTTGTTGGAAGAAGCTGTGCAGGCTGGTCACGTGACTCGGGTCAGCAATTGGTGCTTTCCATTGCAGCTCTCTTGTGAGGCGTGTGGGGGGGGGCGGGCTTCATCACATGTAGCTGTGATGTCATCACTTTTTCCTGCTGTGATTCTCTACAGTAATAAAGTTTTCTGACATCATCACTGTGTCTGTGACATCACTGTAAGGTACCCATGGTTTCCAGGTGTAGCTGTGTTTGATGACATGTTGGCAGAGCTCTGATTGGCTGTGACGCTGAGCCCAGCGCAGCGGTTTGATTTTCTGTTCGACGTTTATTTAAACAGGACGGAGGCAGCGAGACGCTCGGGTACACCTGAGAGAGGAACACGCACCTGTGTCAGCTGATCAGCTGGAACTGAAACCAGTTTGACTCCCCAAATGTCAGCTGACCTGTTCGACCTGAAACTTCATTTATACTCACACTTGAACGGCTCGAGGCTCGGCAGGCTGCCAGGAAGTAATCGATCCAAATGCAGATCGATACTTTTTTTTTTTTTTTTTTTTTTTTTTTTTTTAGTCCTTTATTTATTCAGGTAAAAATCTCATTGAGATTTAAAATCTCATTTCCAAGAGAGACCTGGCATCAACTAACTAACTCATCACAGTCAGCCAGGCTTTTAAATGAGTTAACTTCATTGACAGTAACAGGAGCTTTCACACAGGTGGGTCACATGATTTAACAAGAAGCTAAACAGCAAACGTACATAAAGGCAGTAATCAGAAAGCAAAGATTGGAAATCAGGCTGGTCGCTAATGATAAACTTCCTGTTTACTGCTGCTGGTGAGGTCACACCCTTCATCAGGAGAACGCTGATACGGACTGACGACATCACTTGAAACTGGGGGAGGAGCAGGGACTCGGAATAATAAAGTTTTTGAGTCTCGGGATGTGTGACCCTTGCAGCGTGCGACCTATTGACCTCTGACACGATCAGTGATCTGTGAGTGGTGCAGCGCTGACCTTCAACACTGAAGTGATTAGGGCTGTGTCCCAATTCAGGGTCTGCACGCTTGAAGTACGCGCACTACACGTAATACGTACGGCGCGTACTATAAGTATGAGAAGTGCGGAAGTGAGAGGCTTGTGAAATGGGACGGTCTAGCCTTCGTCGTGCTGCTCAGGTTGCCTAGCAACCATGATACTAACCGCGAGAAACGTTACATACAGCTTTGTGTGACAGAAATGAAGGAGAAAAATGTTTTGTTCATTCATTTTTGTCATGACATCACTTTGATTAGTTGAGTATCTGAGGCTGAGACCACAGGACTGTGAAACATGATAGTTGGGCTTCATTTCTGTACTGAACAGTCATTTTAAGATTAGTTAGTAAATAGCAATTAGCTAATGTTGTTCATGAGACTAAAATCATCTCACTGTGGTAATGTAAATATAATATGGCCAATATTATATGTATTGTCAGATTATTATGAGATATATATATATATATATGTTTCAGTTTCAGTTTTCAGTTTTATTTGTCATATGCAAGTTAGCACAGGGTCAACATCGCAATGAAATGTGTTTGACGAGCAGCGGTCTCTCAGCAGCATGATACAGTAGGAAAAAATATAAAATATAATATAATATAATAAAATAAAATAACAAATAGAAAAATAGTAAAGAACAAAATATTAGAGAGACATGGTAAAAGAGAAAAGATGACTAAATATATATGTATCTATAAATATAAATATATGTACACTAGTGATTAAATAAGAAAATCTTGAAAAGAAATATGACGGGAGGGCAGATGGGATATTGCACAGGAATGAGCAGCAGAAAATTACAGTATTGCACTTTTTAAATATAAATATCAATAACAATAAAGTGAAGTGACCAGTGCAGATTAAACAGAGTACTTGTGAAGCTGCAGGGTAGCTTCTGAGTCCTGTGTTGTGTGTGTTTAAGTGTTGTGGTTGATGTGTCGTATGGCTTGGTGGTAAAAACTGTTTTTAAGTCTTGTAGTCCGAGCAGACAGACTCCTGTAACGTCTGCCAGATGGTAATAAGGAGAACAGCTGATGTGCTGGGTGGCTGTGGTCCTTGATGATGCTGTGTGCTTTACGGAGGCATCGCTGGTGATAAATGTCCTGAATGGCAGGAAGCCTCGTGCCAGTGATGTGCTCTGCTGCCTTCACCACCCTCTGTAGTGATTTACGGCTGCTGGCAGAGCAGCTTCCGTACCAAACTGTGATGCAGCTCGTCAGCAAGCTCTCGATTGCACACCTGTAGAAATTTGAGATGATGCTGGCGTTCATGCCAAACCTCCTCAGCCTCCTCAGGAAGTAAAGCCGCTGGCGAGCTTTCCTGATAGCAGTGTCTGTGTGAAGGGTCCAGGAGAAGTCCTCAGTGATGTTGACTCCAAGGATATGTGTATATATATATATATATATGTGTATATATATATGGAACGCCAGGACTGCCATAATGAATTACTTAAATACACCATTAAATAATTAATTAAATGTGGCAATAATTAATTAAAATGGGAATTAATTAATTAAATACATAGTTATGACACATGTAATTAATTAATTATTGACACATTTAATTAATTATTTATGTATTTCACATTTTAATTAATTATTGACACATTTAATTAATTATTTCATGATATATTTATTTATTTCATTTTGGCAGTCCTGGCGCCTGGCTCTCATCATGAATTAATTTTATCTGTCAGCCTCACCCATCAAACCCAGGGGGCGGGGTTAACGCTGATCGACTCAAAACCATTGCTTTGGCCTGGTGGCCATTGTTTTTAGCCCACAACAACCGGCAGAACTGAACTTTGAAAAACCCTGTTTGTGTGTCACCAAATACCGTTTTAATATTTTTTTAGCCGAGAATGTAGTGGTTTAATCTTCATATGTCTGATCGGTTTGTCAAGATACAGCCTCTTTGCAAAAGTGCTTCGATGATTTCGGAGATGTCTGCCCAGTCTCACAGCAAAGCGTGGGATAGACCCGCTCGACTCGCAAGCAATCGAGCTGTTGTTACCGCCGACAAAGCGCAGGCCCCGGTACACAGCTGTAATAACCCCCGCTGACACTGACTTATTTTACTGAGGTTATATTTATCGGGGTGTTATTTCCTGATGTTCGTATGTGTCCTACGTGTTTCAGTCGCCAATTCTGAATTATAACTAACATTAAAAACATGTTTAAGGAGGAGAGAGAGCAAATAAATTCGATTAACAGCTGATCTTTGGGTTTCTGTTCAGTAATCAGCGTGACCTGCGTATAAACGCATAAAAGAGAAAACGTTGGTGTTTCCGTCATGTAGTAACTGCTGGCTTTAACTGTACAAAGGTTGTTCGACACTATGAAACACATACAGACTTCATGATGTTCGGCTAATATTTTTATTGTGAATATTAATCATGAGGGTGACCTGTACACCACGGAGCAAGATCAGCATCTCTCCACAATATCTTCAGATCTCTGAGTTAACACAGAGTTTCCCAGCTGACTATCTAACTGTCATCTACGAATATGTCACGGGTCATATCAATATGATTTTACAGAAAAGCATCCTTAATACTGCCAACTATTCCAGAGACGTGAAAATCTACAGCATAAAGAACACAAAATTATAGCAGTCTAACGCAACACTGTAACAGAGATGAACCGTCAGTTTGTCGCAGATCAAAGTGGAATGAAAGTGATTGGTTGAACAGGTGTTCGTGATCTGTGTTATCTGCATTTTCATCAGTGTAAGAGACTCAGCAGCAGATTAGACTAACAGTTATACATTTAATAAATTACCAAATGAATCCACGATCGAACCTGTTCCGACAATTTGAGTTTGTATTCCCTCAGCTGCAGACTCGCTGCTGTTTAAATGTTTGAGAGGAAGATTAGATATAAAGCAAACATCAAACATAGACTCAGTCTGCGGTCACATTTGATATGAGGCCAGCACGGATATTGGCTGTGTCCTGTTTTAAGATCATACATGTAAAATTGTTGTCTGACCTCCGTCGATCCAGCCGCTCAGAGTCCGTGGTTACCATGGTTACTGCATAAGCAGCTATAATGTAAACATTACGCAGCATGGGTGTTTATGTTTTTCATTGCAAAAGAACTGTCTGAATGGTTAACTGACGTTAACTTGGATAAATTATAGTTAAGGAGTATCACAGATAACGCCCATGTGAGCTGCTGAAATCAGTAGGCTATTACTGAAATACACGTGCTATATCATAAACTACGATATAAATAGGGAGGTCCTATTAACATGTTTAGTTTTAAAGGACACCTTCCTGCCTTTAGTCTCATTCATGAGCAGTATTAGTTTTCTTCTAACATCCAGAAGTCTGCACGATGTGTTTCATAGTTTGTAACAAACCTTTTACAGTTAAACATAACATGACCGAAAAAGCAAAAAAAAAAAAAAAAAAAAGAGAGAGAGAGAGAGAGAGAGAGAGAAATCACACAAATTATATGTTAAGCTCATTTATTTTTAGTTAAGTAAACTCTAAAAATTCTAACATAGCTGGTGCTTAGAATACAGTTAAATAACTATTAAAAACAGATGATATAATATTTCTGTCCAGGTTGCAGTCTTCATCTTGAACATGCTGTTGCAAACTCTGCTCCTCTCGGTGGAAATGCGCCTTCTCTTTCCTCTTTGTATAAAAACATTTTAAAAGTCAGTTTAATCTCAAAATTCACTGTTAAATCCGAAACACACCAGATAAAGAAAAGCGAATAGTTCAGTCTAACACATGTGCCAGTGAACATTAAACGTCTGTAAAACTCTGCAGTTATGAAACATAACTTTAATTTGAGCCAAACCGATTTGCTCAGTTGTAAATAAAACAGCGAAGTAAACGTGACCCGACAGACAAAACCTGAGTGAATTAAGTCCAGCGTTTAACCACTGAGAGCTAAAACTCAGGTGAGGTTTCAAAGCTGTGTGCAGGTAATTGGACATCAGCTGCCGATAAAGTGGCTTCGCCTATAAAGTCCTCTGTAAGGAAACAAGCTCCAGCAGCTCTGCGCTCGGGAAAAATACTATATTTACTTATGTTGTGCAGAAAAATGCGCTGACATTGCGTTATATCAAGCACCGGCTGCCCAGTTAAACTATGACTATCACCAGGTAACGTGGGCGTGTTTCTTGAATTAGCAGCAGGTGTTAAACAGCTGACAGGTGAGGAGGACGCATGCAGGTAAACTGAGGGCCTGCTGAGCTGATCGCTGGTGTCCTGAGAAACATGTCAGCTCGTTCTTTATGTTACAGAAGCACAGAGACACAAGACCAGGCGGAAAGAGACAATCGTTCGGTGAAAATGCGAATCTGCGAATGCAACATGTGGAACACGGAGAGTGGGATATGTAAACAAACCGGTTGACGTAACCCCCTCGGTGCACTCTGCATGCTGACTGTTAGCAGAGCTACTGAAATCTCTGAAAACATCTGAGCACTTTTGCAAACATGTTCTATGTTGACAACCTGACCAGACATGTGAAGATTACAGCGCGACATTCGCGGCTAAAACACTGTTAAAAGTGTAGTTGGTGACAGAAAAACGGGGTATTTTAAAACTACACCACCACCATTGCTGCCTGTGATTTGAAACGCATTCTGGGATACCTGGCTGCCTCAAGTCTACAGAAGCAATCGATTATCTACGATCGACCTGTTTTGACTTACATTGCACGGCAACCAATCAAATGTTAGAGAAGCTGCATGGGCAGCGTTAACCCCGCCCCGTGAGTTTGATGGGTGAGTCTGACAGATAAAATTAATTCATGATGAGAGCCAGGCGCCAGGACTGCCAAAATGAAATAAATAAATATATAATGAAATAATTAATTAAATGTGTCAATAATTAATTAAAATGTGAAATACATAAATAATTAATTAAATGTGTCAATAATTAATTAATTAAATGTGTCAATAATTAATTAAAATATGAAATACATAAATAATTAATTAAATGTGTCAATAATTAATTAATTACATGTGTCATAACTATTTATTTAATTAATTAATTCCCATTTTAATTAATTCATTATGGCAGTCCTGGCGTTCCATATATATATATATATGTGTATATATATATATATATATATGTGTATATATATATATATATGTATATATATATATGTGTATGTATATATATATGTGTATATATATATATATGTGTATATATATATATGTATACGTGTATACGTATATGTGTGTATATATGTATACATATTACAGCAGTGAGCTTGAACTCTGGGTCAAAGATTCAAGTTGCAGTTATTTATATTTCCTATCACCTTAAATCTTCACTCAAAGACAAGTATCTCTGACAGTGTATATACAGATGTATCATATATAAGAGACAAATATTGTTCCTTCAGTATGTTGGCATTACTAAATGTGGCTCAATGCTTACATATATGTGTAAAAAGCAAATGTACGAGCTGTGATAACTGTTTCTGATAGAATGAAGATCAGACTGATATATTAAATATTCCTTTATTGGCTGAGAAAATCAGACCATGTCATAACTGCTTTAAGTCATACAGAATAGATATCAGAGCCTTAAACAGGCTGACTTCTGCTAAATGGGTCAAACTGGGCAGAAAGTCTACAAACACATAACATCCTTATAGAATATGATGTAAGACTACGCATCCAGAATTCTGCTGCCCGTATCATCACCAGGACCCCTTCTATCCACCACATCACTCCTGTTCTGCAGCAGCTTCATTGGCTCCCGGTCAAGTATCGTATCAATTTCAAAATACTCTTGTACGCATTTAGAGCTATTCATCATCTCTCTCCTCCATATCTCTCTGATCTGGTTAACATCACCACCCCATCTCGTTGTCTCAGATCTTCTTCTTTCCTTTCACTCTCCGTCCCCTCCCCCTGTCTTGTCACCATGGGGAGCAGGGCTTTCAGCTGCTCTGCTCCTCGACTCTGGAATTCCCTACCTCCTGATTTAAGAAATATCTCTACCTCCTCTCTCTCTTTAAGTCCCAACTCAAAACCCACTTGTTCAAAATAGCTTATCCTACATAACCTCTCCATTCGGCTATTTTAAATTTGTTTATGTTTTATGATTGTGTAAACTCTTTGCTTTCATGTTGCTTTTTACTCTACTGTGTACAGTGACCTTGAGTGTTTTGAAAGGCGCTTTCAAATAATTCAATTTTCAATTCAATTTCAATTCAATTTTATTTATATAGCGCCAAATCACAACAATCACTCAAGGCGCTTTATATTGTACAGTAGATAGCACAATAATAAATACAGAGAAAAACCCAACAATCATATGACCCCCTATGAGCAAGCACTTTGGCGACAGTGGGAAGGAAAAACTCCCTTTTAACAGGAAGAAACCTCCAGCAGAACCAGGCTCAGGGAGGGGCGGGGCCATCTGCTGTGATTGGTTGGGGTGAGAGAAGGAAGACAGGATAAAGACATGCAGTGGAAGAGAGACAGAGATTAACCCTCTGGGGTCGCCGGACGCGCCGGCGCATCAAAATCACATGACCAATTTAAGACGACACAGCTACAAGATGCAGCGAGTCAGAGTCTCCATTCCAACTTGGGTCGAAAGTGTGGACTTCAAACTATATACCAGTTTTTAAATTGTGTCGATAGGCCACGTAAAGCCAGAGTTATGATAAAAAATACACGCGATGTTTTTTTTCTGAACAAAACAGTGGTGTTTACAGCGGGAAGAACGGTAAAAACGGAGTTTTCTACAAACAGCGCTAGCAAACACTCTCCGCTTCCGAGTGAAAAAAGAAAAAGAAAAAAACACCCCTTCCCTATTGGTGTTAGAGTTTACCATGTCAGCCAATCAAAAAAATGATATGGCAACATGTGACATTTGGTTGCTTAGGGAGAAGGGGAAGTTTTTAGGAGTGACACCCGCGACGGAAAGCGGGCGAGCGAAAGAAAGAGAGAGAGCGAGTTTTCATATCTGGGACATTAGTGATGTTTAGCGTGTTTGGAGGCTGTAGTTAGTTTGTTGTGTAGTTATTGTTTTGCATTGTGTGTCAGTTATACTGCTGAATTTCATATTTTCTCCAAAAAAAGCCGTCAAAGGTGGATTCCAGTGTAAACACTGTTCCCACGTGGAAAACAGGACTGATGCACCTCCTGCAGTCAGACCTGCAAGGTTTAGGCCTGTGGTGTTCTCCTCTGTCTTATACTGAACACAAACTACATTTTTTGGACTGGCACAAATAATTTGTGTGCCTTCTTATTTGACGCAGCACACCTGATTGTTCTGTAAATAGTATTAAATGGTTATATAAAAAACGCCTGAGGCCTTGGCTGCATTTTTAGGTAAATAGTACCATATAACTTTGTTGTTTGCAAAACTTGTGCATAATTTTTAGAAATGTACAATTTCTATTTGCATTTCAAGTCATGAAAATGATTCGTTAAACATGTTTGTGGGTTTTACAGTAAAAAATATAACTTTTTTCCACTCGGATTTTGAATTTTTTGTCTGAATTTAGATCAACTGTGCTAATATAGTATACCAAAATCAAAAAATAACTCAAATTTCAGATATTTGAGGTTGTGCTGAAAATAATGATACCAAACAAGGCAAGAAAAACATATTTTAAAGGTGAAATATAGAGGTAAAATCAAAAGTAGTCAAAAACGGCCAATTATACCCTGGACCCCAGAGGGTTAATAACAGATATGATTCGATGCAGAGAGGTCTATTAACACATAGTGAGTGAGAAAGGTGACTGGAAAGGAAAAACTCAATGCATCATGGGAATCCCCGGCAGCCTACGTCTATTGCAGCATAACTAAGGGAGGATTCAGGGTCACCTGGTCCAGCCCTAACTATATGCTTTAGCAAAAAGGAAAGTTTGAAGCCTAATCTTGAAAGTAGAGATAGTGTCTGTCTCCCGAATCCAAACTGGAAGCTGGTTCCACAGAAGAGGGGCCTGAAAACTGAAGGCTCTGCCTCCCATTCTACTTTTAAATACTCTAGGAACAACAAGTAGGCCTGCAGTGTGAGAGCGAAGTGCTCTAATAGGGTGATATGGTACTACAAGGTCATTAAGATAAGATGGGGCCTGATTATTTAAGACCTTGTATGTGAGGAGCAGGATTTTGAATTCTGGATTTAACAGGAAGCCAATGAAGGGAAGCCAAAACAGGAGAAATCTGCTCTCTCTTTCTAGTCCCTGTCAGGACTCTTGCTGCAGCATTTTGGATTAGCTGAAGACTTTTCAGGGAGTTTTTAGGACATCCTGATAATAATGAATTACAGTAGTCCAGCCTGGAAGTAATAAATGCATGAACTAGTTTTTCAGCATCACTCTGAGACAGGATATTTCTAATTTTAGAGATGTTGCACAAATGGAAGAAAGCAGTCTTACATATTTGTTTAATATGTGCATTGAAGGACATGTCCTGGTCAAAAATGACTCCAAGGTTCCTCACAGCATTACTGGAGGCCAAGGTAATGCCATCCAGAGTAAGAATCTGCTTAGATACCATATTTCTAAGATTTTCAGGGCCGAGTACAATAACCTCAGTTTGATCTAAATTAAGAAGCAGAAAGTTAGCGGCCATCCAGGTCTTTATGTCTTTAAGACATTCCTGCAGTTTAACTAATTGGTGTATGTTACCTGGCTTCATGGACAGATAGAGCTGGGTGTCATCTGCATAGCAGTGAAAATTTATGCTATGTCTTCTAATGATGCTGCCTAAGGGAAGCATGTATAATGTAAACAGAATTGGTCCTAGCACTGAACCCTGTGGAACTCCATAATTGACCTTAGTGTGTGAAGAGGACTCTCCATTTACATGTACAAATTGGAGTCTATTAGATAGATATGATACAAACCACTGCAGTGCAGTACCTGTAATACCTACAGCATGTTCTAATCGCTCTAATAGGATATTATGGTCAACAGTATCGAACGCAGCACTGAGGTCTAGCAGGACAAGCACAGAGATGAGTCCACTGTCAGAGGCCATAAGAAGATCATTTGTAACCTTCACTAAAGCTGTTTCTGTGCTGTGATGAGCTCTGAAACCTGACTGAAACTCTTCAAATAAGCCATTCCTCTGCAGATGATCTGTTAGCTGTTTGACAACTACTCTTTCAAGGATGTTTGATATGAAAGGAAGGTTGGAGATTGGCCTATAATTAGCTAAGACTGCTGGGTCTAGAGATGCTTTTTAAGTAAAGGTTTAACTACAGCCACCTTGAAGGCCTGTGGTACATAGCCGATTATTAGAGATAAGTTGATCATATTTAAGATCGAAGAATTAATTAATGGCAGGACTTCTTTGAGCAGTTTTGTAGGAATGGGGTCTAAAAGACACGTTGATGGTTTGGAGGAATTAATTATTGAAGTTAACTCAGAAAGATCAATTGGAGAAAAAGAGTCTAACTTAACATCGATGGTATTAAAAGTAGCTGTAGATAATATTACATCTGTGGGATGATTATTGGTAATTTTTTTTCTAATGATAAAAATTTTATTTGTGAAGAAGTTCATGAAGTCATTACTAGTTAACGTTAAAGGGATTGTTGGCTCAGTAGAGCTCTGACTGTTTGTCAGCCTGGTTACAGTGCTGAAGAGAAACCTGGGGTTGTTCTTATTTTCTTCAATCAGTGACGAATAGTAAGATGTTCTGGCTTTGCGGAGGGCTTTCTTATAAAGCAGCAAACTATTTCTCCAGGCTAAATGATGATCCTCTAAATTTGTGACACGCCATTTCCTCTCCAGCTTACGAGTTATCTGCTTTAGGCTACGTGTTTGAGAATTATACCACGGAGTCAGGGACTTCGGATTTGAGGCCTTAGTTTTCACAGGAGCTACAGTATCCAGAGTCGTACGTAGTGAGGAGGTAAAATTATTAACAAGATAATCGACCTCTGTTGGAGTAGCGTTCAGATAGCTGCTCTGCTCTATGTTGGTACAGGGCATTGAAGATGATAACAGTGGGTGGATTATATTCTTAAACTTAGTTACAGCACTTTCAGAAAGACATCTACTTTGATAAAGTCTACTCTCCACTGCTGTGTAATCAATTATTGTAAATGTAAATGTTATCAGGAAATGATCAGACAGCAGAGGGTTTTCAGGAAACACTGTTAAATGTTCAGTTTCTATGCCATATGTTAAAACAAGATCTAGAGTGTGATTAAAGTGGTGGGTGGGTTCTTTTACATTTTGAGAGAAGCCAATTGAGTCTAATAACAGATTAAATGCCATGTTGAGGCTGTCATTTTTAGCATCTACATGGATGTTAAAATCACCCACAATAATTATTTTATCTGAGCTGAGCACTAAATCAGATAAAAAGTCTGAGAAATCAGAGAGAAACTCTGTGTAAGGCCCAGGTGGACGATAGATGATAACAAGTAAGACTAGTTGAATTAAAAGTCTGTCTTGGTCTTTCTTTAATTAATAGGCTGGTGTGAAAAATTGCTGCCACACCGCCCCTCGGCCTGTGCTTCGAGGTTTCTGGTAGTTAGAATGACTCGGGGGTGTTGATTCATTTAAACTAACATAATCATCCTGCTGCAACCAGGTTTCTGTAAGGCAGAGTAAATCGATTTGTTGATCAATTATTAAGTCATGTACTAACAGAGACTTGGAGGAGAGAGACCTAATATTTAATAATCCACATTTCACTGTTTTACTCTTTGGTTCAGATGTGGATACTGTATTGTTCTTTCTTTGTGATTTTTTATGTTTAAGTTGTTTATTGCTGGTTTTTGGTTTAAAATAAAAAATGTATTATTATCATATTCAGTACTTACTTTTGACAGTTCACTCTTCGGCCGCTCCCTTCTGCCATATTTTCCACACCCACCGCCGCGCTATGAATTGTGGGATATATGGGACCACGAAGCGTGCACCGGACCACGCTTGATATTTGGGGGAATCGACGGCGCATTTGGAGTATGCATTTGAAGTACACTTGGAATTGGGACAGCCGTCGTCGCGTGGCGGTGACGTAATTGCACTTAAAATGCGTACTTCAAGCGTGCAGACCCTGAATTGGGACACAGCCCAGGAATAGTTTCCCACCTTCAACGACATTTTCATAAGTCTGAGCTCGTTTGTTTCAATAAAGTTCGCTCTGGTACAAACAGTTGTTAAATGTTCTGCTCGAGGTCAGAAACACGTTGCTGTCCAGAGCGCAGGTGTGCTCGCTCAGCTGTGCAACAGAACAAACAAACACGGCCTCAGGGGGAGGGGGGACTGACTGGATAATAAATTTGAGCTGTGTTTCGCAGTTACCTTTGACCTTCAGCTGAGTCCATACAGCTGTGTTTGTGTCCTTCAGGCTTATCAGGAAAACCCAGCACTGAGGTCGGAATGAGCAGGGGTGGGTTATACGATCAGCGGTCATTGTCGACCACCCTAGGGGGCGTGGCCCATCTTGACCTCGGGAGCTGGCGGCCTTGTTCCTGTGCTGCCATGATTAGTGCCTCGGTGCTCTTTCAGTCCAGACACTGGCTGTTTTTTTTTTTCTGAGCTCGCATCACTTCTTTTTTTTTACATTTTGGGATGGTTTTTCAGCTTCACTTCTCTATTTTCTTTATTTTCTGTCTCTTTCCTGTTTCAGTTTCAGGGTTTTTTATAGGTTTGATCAGCTGTTTGTGTGAAGTTTCTCTCTAAACAACAAACCTTTATTAATGCTACACAAGTTAAAATGATGAAAGTTTAAGAGAAAATCCCGAGCTGATCCATAAAAATGATGAAAACTTGAAACAGTAAAACTGCGAGACGGTTGTTACGTGTGACAACAGGAAGATTGTTTTTAAAAGTCTAAAGCTGCAAACAGTCAAACTAAACCTGAGCTTTAATCACAGATCAATAACATAAAACCGCATCAGCTGGGGCCATAGAGGACAGGAAGTAACATTTCACACTGACAGGAAATGATGCTGTTGGTTTTGATGAGGAGGAACATATAGGCTGTATCCCAATTCAGGGTCTGCAGCCTTAAAGGCCGCATTTTAAGGCCGATTACGTCACAGCGACGCGCCGAAGGCTGTCCCAATTCAAAGGCTGCTTGAAATGCGGCCCTCAAATGTGTCCTTCATTTCCCGGAATTTTAAGTACGTGGCGGTGTAGACTTCAGCTGTGTCCCAAAATGTCGGCTGCATCCTTCAGAGGCCGCATTTGAAGGCCGATTACATCACAGCCAGGCGACGAAGGCTGTCCCAATGCGTCGACTCCTTCAAATGCAGCCGACAAATGCGTCCTTCATTTCCCCGAATTTGAAGGATGGGTCGGGTGTATCCTTCGTGGCCCACCATATCCCAGAATTCATAGCGCGGCCCAGCCAATTTCAGTTTCAAGCAACGGCGGCCGCTACTAAGTTTTAATATTACTCTTATTAATCTTTCTGGGTCACAAAATAAACTTTTAACATATTTTCAGGCGAGAAAGTAGCTGTGTAAACTTCAAATATCTGCTTGGTTTATCAAGACATCGCATATTTGCAAAAGTGTGCCGACGTTTTCGGAGACATCTGTTACCCACCCGCTCGATAGCTAGCCGTGGGGGTTCAATGGTCACTCGAGCCGGCGAGAGCAGCGGACTCCCGGCTTCATTGTTTTCAGACCCCCGCTGTCTTTCGCTACTCAGGTTAAACATGATATATAAGTCACTCGGATAACTTAAAAATGTAATTGTTTGGCTTTTTTCTGTGTTTTATTTGATCCGGAGTAAATCAGTTTGGTTGAGATCAAAGTTATTAGATTATTAGATTAAATAAAACTTTATTAATCCATTGGGTGGGTTCCTCCGGGATTTTCACACAGCTGAATAAACGTCAAAGTGTGAGACGGTCGAGAATTTACGCCAGTTTCCTGTTATATTTTAGATAGCAAGGAGCAGACGGCCGAGTTTATTAAACTCCGCAGACACAGCGGTGACGCAAATCTGATGGCTAGACCGTCCCATTTCACAGCCTCGCACTTCCGGCCTTCTCGGTCTTCGAAGGACCCGGCCCACGTAGACCGCGAAGGCCGGGTCCTCCGAAGGATGCAGCCTACGTTTTGGGACACAGCTTTCGTGGCCCCACATATCCCACAATTCATAATGCAGCGGTGGGTGTGGATAATTTTGCCGCAGACGGCAGAAGCGGAGCGACCGAAGAGTAAACTGTTAAAAGTAAGTACTGAATATGATGTCACTTATTTATGTGCAAATGTTGAATAATGAAGAACATTAAAACATTACTGTTGGCCACATGTCGGCAAAGTTATGTGACATTAGCGATGTTTGTACTTTCAGCGTTTACTTGGTTTTAAAGCCTTTACTTTAAAATATACGTCGTTCAATAGTCGACCTTAATCTTACAGAGAATGTGATGATTTTATGGATAATTAAAGTCAGTCATATATCCACAAACACAACAAGCTGAAAGTCAGTGATGCTGCTCGGTTTGCAGTCCTGAATATGACGGCACAAGCAGGATTCACTGCACTGTTAATGTTAGCTATGTTATATTGCTGCCTCTGTTCGGTGGTGTCGAGCCAAACGGACTTTAACGTGTGTTTGAACGAGCTGACGGTTCACTCGTTAAGCTGAAAGAAAGATGCTTTAATCACAGGAGTCACACATGTGTCCACTGGACCATCTGGGAACTCTTCTTGTTTAGCACTCGTAATAACACAAACACTAAATCCTCCTTCTCTTGTGCTGTTTTGTAGCAGTGTGTACACCTGAGACTGTCACCTGTCTGTCTGTCCTGCACTCTCTCTCTGTTTCTTTCTCTCTGATTGTGGAATAAAAGTATGAACATGTATTTATAAGTTACACTTGTGTTTGAATCCTGCAGCTTATCACACATTTGATTTCCATGTGTGACGACTGCAAGTGTCCAGAGTGAGGACAGACTGAGGGACCCACTGCTGCACATCATCTGTGAGGCTTTGCACCCCTGATGATCCACCAGGACAAACTCAGCAGTGTGTGAGGAAGAGGAGGAGGAAGAGCCAGCAGCAGCTGACAGATGGAGAGAATAGACAGACTGTTCCCTGTTTGTGAAGGACTGCTAGGAAAGTTTAACATAACTAATTGTCTGTCCTGAATCAGTCTTATTAGGTAATGTTCAAATAATGTTATCATCCCAGTGTTTTCAGTGTGGCAGAAAGTACTCAGGGCCTTCAAGTTACATACTATGAAAGGCAGCAACAAGTTTAATATTCAGAAACCTAAAGTATGTATCAGCAGCAGAATGGAGCTAAAAATAAATGTTTGTTTCAGTTCTATGAAGCTTTGAGTATTTTGGATTAGTAGCACTGCTGTGTTTGTTGCATCATATTGCTGTAATTGTTTATATGCTTTATATATTCTGAGCTAAGTTGATCTATAGTGTTACATCATATTCTATAAGGATGTTATGTGTTTGTAGACTTTCTGCCCAGTTTGACCCATTTAGCAGAAGTCAGCCTGTTTAAGGCTCTGATATCTATTCTGTATGACTTAAAGCAGTTATGACATGGTCTGATTTTCTCAGCCAATAAAGGAATATTTAATATATCAGTCTGCTCTTCATTCTATCAGAAACAGTTATCACAGCTCGTACATTTGCTTTTTCCATATATATGTAAGCATTGAGCCAAATTTAGTAATGCCAACATACTGAAGGAACAATGTTTGTCTCTTATATATAATACATCTGTATATACACTGTCAGAGATACTTGTCTTTGAGTGAAGATTTAAGGTGATAGGAAATATAAATAACTGCAACTTGAATCTTTACTGAAGCTCAGTATTTGACACAGAGTTCACATCACATGTGCTGTACCTGCACATGTGATGTGACAATAAAAGTGATTTGATTTGAGACTTCAAACTCACTGCTGTAATAACTAATAATGATTAATATAATAACTATAATATTGGTCATATCATATTTACACTGACTTTAGTCTCATGAACAACATTAACTAATTGTTATTTACTAGCTAATCTTAAATGACTGTTCAGTACAGATATGAAGCCCAATAATCATGTTTTACAGTCCTGTGGTCTCAGCCTCAGATACTTATTAAATCACATAAAGCTCGTGTAGAAACAAACAAACAAACAAATGAACAAAATATGTTCTCCTTCATTTCTGTCAACCACACGTTTCCAGCTATCATGGTTGCTAGGCAACCTGGGCAGCGCGATGGAGGCTAGACCGTCCCATTTCACAAGCCTCGCACTTCCGGCCTTAGCGGTCTTTGAGTACGCGGCCCTTGAGGACCGTTGAGGCTGCGTACTTTAAGGCTGCAGACCCTGAATTGGGATACAGCCATAGAGACGCATCTGATCGATTGGTATCGATCAATAACAGCACTGATTCTTTAAGAGCAAACGGAGACAGAACCATCAGCACAAAAAGACTAACCATCAGTCTAAGCAGACTCCCTCCTGAAGCTCCAGGGTTTGTGTCCCTCTGTGGTCCCAGGAGCTGGTCCCACCTCCTCCCATGGTCAGCTTCATGTCTTCATCACAGCTCTTGCTTTGGATCAGCTAACAGCAGGTCGTTTTTCTCCTTCTGTTGAACTCTGAGCAGACGCTGCCCCCTGCTGTTCCGATATCTAGCTTCATCATGTCAAAGTGCTTCTAGCTTTTGTTTTTTTTATTTCTATTTTTATTCGGCTCACATCTGTGAGGAGGCGAGGAAGTGACGCAGAGGCATCTGAGAAAGGGGGCGGGGCTTTAGATGAAGCCGCTTAAAAAAACCCCAACTTAACTGAACAAAAGAAGAAAGCACAAAAGCAGTAGCTATGTCAGCAGCACAGAGATGACGTCAAATACAGACAATGAACACAGACGGAGGAATAAAGCGGAGCCAGGCCAGCAAACACGGAAACTACAGAGGAAGAACAATAAGGTTCTAACTCTTTATGGTCAAAGTCTGAGAGTGTTGGTATGGATCCCATCATCACAGTGAAGAAACGTCTATGAATATGAAACTGGGCCAAAAAAAGGTTTATATAGTTGTCCTGTGATTAGTACTGCATTAGTAATGAAGCCTCTCACAGACAGATCCTTGATGACTGAAGTTTAATGACCCTCGTCTTTGTTTCGTCTTCAGTTAGAACAATACCTCAGCATGAAATCTCATTTTTTTACAGGAATATTTTCAAAACTAATTTAACTTCCATTCATTCACATTTATTGATATAACGATAGACAGCTGATGCTTTGGAAAATACATGAATTGTTTTAATGGCTAATGAGATTGCATCTAATCATCTAAAAATAAACTTGTATCGTCTGCCAGTTGTGTCAAAATCTGTTTTTACCCAACTAAAGAAATTCCTCTAATGGGAGTAGATTTTAGTGACAGTCCAGGAGCCGACCACAGGAAGAAGCAGACATGAAGAGATGGGACATCATTCAATTTCAATTCAGTTTTATTTATACAGCACCAAATCACAACAACAGTCGCCTCAAGGCGCTTTATATTGTAAGGAAGACCCTACAATAATACATACAGAGAAAAACCCAACAATCATATGACCCCCTATGAGCAAGCACTTTGGCGACAGTAGGAAGGAAAAACTCCCTTTTAACAGGAAGAAACCTCCGGCAGAACCAGGCTCAGGGAGGGGCAGGGCCATCTGCTGCGACCGGTTGGGGTGAAAGAAGGAAGACAGGATAAAGACATGCTGTGGAAGAGAGACAGAGATTAATAACAGATATGATTCGATGCAGAGAGGTCTATTAACACATAGTGAGTGAGAAAGGTGACTGGAAGGGAAAAACTCAATGCATCATGGGAATCCCCGGCAGCCTACGTCTATTGCAGCATAACTAAGGGAGGATTCAGGGTCACCTGGTCCAGCCCTAACTATATGCTTTAGCAAAAAGGAAAGTTTGAAGCCTAATCTTGAAAGTAGAGATAGTGTCTGTCTCCCGAATCCAAACTGGAAGCTGGTTCCACAGAAGAGGGGCCTGAAAACTGAAGGCTCTGCCTCCCATTCTACTTTTAAATACTCTAGGAACAACAAGTAGGCCTGCAGTGTGAGAGCGAAGTGCTCTAATAGGGTGATATGGTACTACAAGGTCATTAAGATAAGATGGGGCCTGATTATTTAAGACCTTGTATGTGAGGAGCAGGATTTTGAATTCAATTCTGGATTTAACAGGAAGCCAATGAAGGGAAGCCAAAACAGGAGAAATCTGCTCTCTCTTTCTAGTCCCTGTCAGGACTCTTGCTGCAGCATTTTGGATCAGCTGAAGGCTTTTCAGCGAGTTTATAGGACATCCTGATAATAAAGAATTACAGTAGTCCAGCCTGGAAGTAATAAATGCATGAACTAGTTTTTCAGCGTCACTCTGTTTTTTTACATTTTGAGAGAAGCCAATTGAGTCTAATAACAGATTAAATGCCATGTTGAGGCTGTCATTTTTAGCATCTACATGAATGTTAAACTCACCCACAATAATTATTTTATCTGAGCTGAGCACTAAATGAGATAAAAAGTCTGAGAAATCAGAGAGAAACTCTGGTGGACAATAGATGATAACGAATAAGACTGGTTTTTGAGTTTTACAGCTGGGGTGGACGAGGCTAAGCATCAGGCTTTCAAATGAATTAAAACTGTGTCTGGATATTTGGTTGATGAATAGGCTGGTGTGAAAAATTGGTGCCAGATATAAATATAGTGAAATATACCATTGTTTCTTGGTCCCAGGACGGGAGCATTTTTTCAACACTGCAAAATGCAGTAGAGGAACAAACACACCCCTGGGAAAACTAAAAAATAATAAACCAATAAACACTGAGGACCATACCATCTGTGGCTTTTTGCCAGACTCGGGGACCAGCCAATCAGTGGCATGCAGTCTGATGACGCCACACTTTCGTACGCGCTTGGATCGCTTAGGAATCCCGGTGGAGTAGGTCCTGAAAAGGTGCACAGTACCAGGTACTATGACCTAATAAAAAACTGTGGCGAGCTAACAGCAGGTCCTAGCAGAAAGGTCCACCAGCAGCCACATCTCTCAAGCTCTGTTACACGAGTCACACATCAGGCAGTGACATGCTCATTGGATTTAATCCTCTCCTCAACACAATACCTGTGATTTTTTCATGCACGCATACCATCACTGTCTCTGTGTCACTCCAGGAAGTTATTAGATTGGCTAGCACTGAGACCACGTCATCAGAACTGAAGGTCTTGTCAGCTTTAGCACTAATACTGGTCAGCAGTGGCTTCTTGGAGACCAGAGGTTTGGAAGGAGCTACCGGTAGACGAGGGAAATCTTCTTCATTGTCCGTTCGAACAGAGCTTAGTCCTGACCTGTCACAACTGTGGTCTTCAAACATGGCTAGCTTGTTCAGACTAGTTGCTGTGGGGTCTTTTTTCAGCAGTTTTTGACATTGTGATTTCAGTTTGGGTCCTAAGTGATAAGAATAATAAAAAACAAAATAGATCCACTTAAAAAGTTGAGGTTTGAAGAATGAAAGTGCAGCCCAATAACAGAAGAAAGCATATGTATTATAGGCATAACTGTGCCTATAACACATATGTGGCACACATGTACTACACATTTACAGCATCTAGCAAAAACAGGCACAATGATGACAATATCTGAACTAAAAACAGAAACATCAGGGTGGCTAAATATACATTATATGTGTGTTGTACAGTGTTGGGAAAGAAATAACACCAACCTCTACCACAGGGGAATTGTAGAAAAGGGGAGAGGCCAAAGGGGTACACTGTATTTATAGGGTTGCACCAAAGAAGAAGAAGAAGGATGAGGAGGGGCTCCAACTGATAATGAACAGAACTACGGGCTTGAAGGTCCTAAAAGTCAGATATAAACTGGCAAATAAAATTTGTGTAATTATAGCAATATGTAAGTTATGACCCGGTTACACTGATACGAATTTTAAAGATACTCTGGTAAAACCTGAAGTGCTCATTCAACTTCTTTACTCAAGCAAAAGCTAAAAAGGACCAGCTCTGAAATGTCCTCAGAGTCAGAGTGAGATCCCTGAAGGATGTTTCTAACAGCTGTTTTTGAGCAAAACTAACTGAACCTTGTGCTACTTTACTATAATAAAGTAATATCAATATATGGCAATAGTTTATTTCAGCCTAAATTTTAATTCTAATGAATGTACTCAGCTTGAGTCAGTAGAGGGTGGCCTGCCTCCACACCTAAACAGGAAGTGGGATTCAGCAGGTGGGAACCCTGAGATGGTTGTAGTGGCTCAGTGTGAGCAAATTAAATCACAATAACTTCTAATGTGAGACCCAGCACAGGCTGGGATCAGCTGACCTGCTGCTCTTTGTGGATTTACACAACTTTACACTGTCTTTATACTAGACCGTGTACCGTTGGTATGTAGGTGGAATTAAGTCAGTGAGTCTCTGCTACACTTGATCAAGGGCGTAGATTTGGTTTTGGCGTTGGTGGGGACGGATGATTCAACCACCGAACCCTGCCCTGTTTCTTTTTTTTCCTTTTTGTCTTTGCTTCTTGATGAAAAAGGAGAAATATACTTGCCTACATATACTATTCTACATGCTTTTAAACCATTTAAAATTACAATTCATAGTTTTATATGTGAATTATATAATGTTAAATTACTATTAAACAAATGACTGACTAAGTATTTTAGACTTTAGTTTACTTCAGCCATATTCCATATAAATCAGGTATCATACAAAAATAAAAATAGCTTCAAATACAGTCAAGACAATAAAAGAATATGACTTTAAGGACTTAACAACATTAGTTCAGTTATAGTGCACCAACATCTGTTATACATTAGCACTAAGGGAACACTGACTGACCTGCTGGTTTTTGTCCATAAAACTACTCATCTAAGATTAGCACAAAGTAAAAGATCTCTCAGCAACATTATGCAACATTTTAGGCACTATTGCCCCGATCAACTCAGTGAGCTGTTTATTCTAAACATGAACTGTTACAGCAACAGACATGGACTACTGGTGCCCCACACAGCAACTCAGTGTCCAATATGACATGGCAACACGTTATTCATGGTTACATACAATTTTAGACTGATGTGGGCCAAAGCCTCGCACATACTTGCCAACCTTGAGACCTCAGAATTAGGGAGACATTCAAAAGGGCTGTTGGGCATTGTAAAACTTGAATTTTACAATGTTTATTTATCGGATAAAATAAGTTAAATGTCACTGTTATTATTGTCCGGCCAGAAACAGGCCGGGGGTGTCCAAATTCAGAGGCTGCGTCCACCTGAGGACCAGGTGTTGTGCCAAAAACTGATTGCTTGTATTTAAACTGCTATAAATAACTTGTTGGTCTATAATATGTGTCTAATATATCCCTCATGAATTATGTCAAGTCATCTTGAGCAACAAACAACATTCCTGTAACAAGGTAGAAGCCGCAATCAGTTTTTGGCAGTGACTTTTATGTATCCTTTATTTATGCAGTTAAAAAAATTCTTGTTTACTTTAAAAATGTTTCTCTTAAGAGTAGTATGGCCAAGAGGACAGCTGAAATTGCAACAAATGCAAAAATAGTTCTGTAAATATATTTTAGGTGGACAAAAGGGAGTTGATTGATTATAATGTAAGTACAATAACACAGATATTTGAAGTTTACACAGCTACATTCTCGCCTGAAAGTATGTTAAAAGTTTATTTTGCGACCCAGAAAGAGTAATAAGAGTAATATTAAAACTAAGTAGCTGCAGTAGTAGTAGCCATTGTTGGAAACTGGAATTGGCTGAGCCAATCTGGGATATGGTTTTTCAATTTTGTTGTCCGGGTGGAAAATCAGGAGAAATTCGGGAGAATGGTGGCTCCGGAAGATTGTCGGGAGAAGCACTGAAATTCGGGATTCTCCCGGAAAAATCGGGAGTGTTGGCATGTATGGCGTAGCATAGCCTGTAACGTTATTATGACGGACACATTTTATGAGTGAACTTGACTTTAAGTGACTTACAGGTTCCTTTGAAAATACTTTCTTATATCCAGGTTCTTCCTTTTTCCTCGTCTCCTCCTTGCAGGTCCTCGCAGCGCAGGATTGTCGCTGCTAAAACTAAACAGAGCTCCCTGAAAGGCACAGCCAATCACATTGGCCGTATTTGTCACATGAGGCAGGACTCCAGTAGAGAACGTAATTTAACTCTTTCTGCACCGCTGGGTGAATGAGACGCTGACAGATCGTTTTTTTTTTCTTTTTATCGGTTTTGTTTTTCTTTACTCGAAGAGATCAAATTATTGGTGGTGACAATTCAGTAATCGCTGGATATTGGTGGGGACATGTCCCTTCCGTCCATGCCAAATCTACGCCCTTGCACTTGATGTAAGCTAGCTGTGACCATGTACCCACAGCCACTGTGCACCATCACACACTGTTCTTCACTTTAAACCTATCATAGTGCAAATATCAGTCACTAATGATATCATGATGTCAGCAGACTCTAGAGAATACACAGTCCTAGTCTTGTTAGACCTTACCTCAGCCTTTGATACAGTCAATCATACCATCCTGATAAACAGACTGAGAGACCTGGTTGGGATGTCTGGCTCTGTTCTAGACTGGTTTTCATCTTATATATCTGAAATGAGTTTTAGTGTCTGCAAACCAGATCATGTCGGAATCTACAGAGTTGTTGTGTGGAGTTCCTCAGGGCTCTGTGCTGGGACCTATTCTGTTTTTAATAAACATTCTTCCTTTAAGCCAGATAATACAGCAGTTTCCTGAAGTATCTAATCATCTTTTTGCTGACGATATTCAGCTATATTATTCATTTAAGCCTGCTGAAGCTCATTAGCTCTCCGATCTGATTGACTGTTTAACCAACATTAAACAATGGTTGAACAATAATTGCTTACAGCTAAACCCGGCCAAAACAGAAACTTTGATTATTGCACCAGACAGTGCAATACCTGATATTAAACGGCGACTGGGTGACTTCGGTTCCTCACAGAAACATAACCTTATACATAACCCTTAGATGCTCTGTATCTCATTGTACAACTGTATAGTGACAATAAAGGCATTCTATTCTATTCTATTCTTAGAAACCTGGGTGTTATTTTTGATTAAGCTTTTTCTTTGGAGGGACATTTAAATCAGATAGTAAAAACCTGCTTTTTTCACTTGAGGAATATTTCAAAACTTAGATCCATCGTGTCAACAAGTGAACTCGAGATGATAATACATGCTTTTGTCTCTACAAGACTCGACTACTGTAACAGTCAGTTTACTTGTCTAAACAAGAAAGGGCTAGCCCGCCTACAGGTTGTTCAAAACTCTGCAGCGAGGCTACTGACCCGCTCGAACAAGGGAGCTCATATGACCCCTGTTTTAAAGTCACTGGCTACCAATCAGATTTAGGTTCCATTTTAAAATTCTAGTTTTAACTTTTAGAGCATTACAGGGACAGCCCCCGCCCCCATACCAGGGTTTTTATGATGTATTTATGACTGTATTGTGTTTTTACCTTGTAAAGCACTTTGTGACATATGTCTGTGAAAGGTGCTATATAAATAAACTTTACTTACTTACTAACAGCAAACTCACCTGTTTATCCTGCACTAACCTGCAGCCTTTAACTAACACAGTCAGTCTGCCTCAGTTTGATTAGCAGCAGCTTTATGAACAAACATAATGTGACATGTACAGATTTAAAACCATGAGGACTTTCACGTGAGCTTTAAATGAGCATCCTTCCTTTAAGTCTAAGCTCTCTTCTTCCTCTCCTCTCCTTCTTTCTTATCTGTCTCCATCTCTGTGTGAACTTGGCTCTCTGTCTTTTCTCTCCCTGTCAAATAAGCAGCTGGACCTTTAGCTGCAGCACACTGTGAGACAAACTGCACACACACAGTTTGTGTGTTTGCTCATGTTTGTTGAGCCGATAGAAACGCTGCATTTCAAATTACCCGACACTTAAAACATCACTCTCTGCTTGTGTTCTGTAGCGCTAGTTAGATCCTGAAGTAATGCAGTCACCTGCAGTCCATGAAAATACTTCAAAATTTTGCTTAATTACTGAAATGAAGTATTTGTACTTTGTTAATTCCCGCCTCTGGTGATGTCACACTGTGTCCCTCACCCTGATCCCGAGGGTCATGCGAGACTCTGACCTCAGACCTCTAGAGATGGTCGACATGTACAGGTTTGATTTTCAGTCCAGTGGAGCAGATATCCGAGGAAGATTCACTAAAACGGAGGATTGTCTCACGGAGTTCGGCAGGGCCTTTTGTCTGCCGCACTCACACTCATTGATCATTGGAGCTCACCAGAGATCGACTGAAATTTCAGTATAAATAAATGAGGAAATTTTTACGTCACAAACGGGCTTTTCAGTGCTTTACGACACCTCGCGACATTTGTGGAAGTTTCATTCCGCGATCCAATCCAAAAGAGGCTGCGCAGGAGCTCCACCAGTCAGAGGCCGGAGTGGGTGCTGTGGCTCTGCCGCCTGCGCGCCGCCGCCGCTCATTGAGCGCGGCCGGGCACGCTCCGCCCCGCCGCCGCCGCCGCTCTCAGCTGGATGTGACAGAGGCGCGGTCACGGCAGCGACTCACACCCGAACCGAGCCGAACCGACCCGGGAGCAGCAGCACCGCTTCGGTGTCTCACGTAAGTGCTCGTGACGAACGGAACCGCGAGCTAAGGCGGGAAAACGCGGACACGTCGCGCGCGGTTTGTCACCCAGGCGGTCCGTGAATGAATCGGGGCTCAGCGGGAGGCCGGAAACGGCCCGAAGCCCCGACCGAGAGAGGCCGAGGGTCCGGGAGGAGGAGGAGGGGGGAGAGGAGCGGCACCGCGGGCTACTCTCCTGCTCTCAGCCCTCCTTCATCCTCCTCCTCCTCAGGACCTTATCTTCATCCTCCCCTGCCTCACGGTGATGATGATGATGAACTCATCATTTTAACGTCATTCTGAAGATGATAATGCAGGCCTGAGGTCACAGATGCTGCAGCGGTTGATCAGTGTGATTGATCCCTAATTAATCAGCAGCTTCTGACAGAAAATAAAAGTAATAATAATAACTATTATTGTTATCATTCTCATATATTTTCAGGTTGTTTGTTACTAAAATCTGTCAAAAGAAAATAATCATGAAGGCGCTTTAGTTTGAAATTTTCAAAATAAAATTTTGAGCTCTATTTGAGCTCTATTAAAAAAATGAAATTTTGTGTTATTAATAACTCCTTTTATTACTAGACTTTATGTTTTATCTGTAGCTTTAAGGTTTTTCAGAATCAGGACTTACAGGCCATTATCAACTTCTCAGCTTAGAATTTTATGTTGAAAATTATTTTATTTTTGATTGTATTTATTTTTTATTTTTTATTTTTACCTTATATTACATCATACCTTATAATTTTATTCGTGTTATTTATGTTTATTATTATTTAATTGTTTTTATGAATTTTTGGTGTTTTTATTTGGCTTTGTTTCACTGCGCTCTTATTTTGAAGGACAATCCGCCGTACTTCCGTTTCTTCCAACCATTTAATCCTTTCCCACAATGCTCTGTGAGCTCGGCGGCTGCTTCCTGTTTATTGTGGCCGTTTTCCCCGGTGATTCCGACAGTTAACGTCGTTCTCCTGCAGCCAAAGCTCGGTGAGTTACCAGATTCCGGTCCCTTTTACCGGCGGCTCCGCGTCGTTTATCCCACTCTCTTATTTTGACAGCGGAGAAAATCCTTCTGCTTCCTCATCAGTGACAGCGAGCCTGACCGAACCGGAACTCCACTCAGAAAACCGTCGATTTTTCAGCCACTCGAGGTGCGACGCAGAGAAAATGATTTTTTTTATCATTCAAAGATTTTTCTGCATTTAAGTCGGTGTTTGGTAGATTTCGGCCTTCGGATATCTGAACAATAAGCTGTAAGTCCTGATGAACCGGGTCTCTTTAATAATGGATGCCCTGCTGGCAGCCGCCCTCCGCGGGCTGCTACCGGGAAATAACCGCTGGTATTGCTGAAAATGGCTCATATGTCTGTTCATATCTAATGTGAAAGAAACGTTAACGGTTTTATTCGACGTATAATCGACGTTTCGTTGATTAAAGATGCGTTTTCGGCGGAAAAATCCGCCTGGCGCCTTTGCTCAGGTCGCGGCGCGCTGCGCGACCTTAAAACCGCGGAATTGTGAACGGAGTTCGGCGCGGGGGAATTCCGCGTTAAAGCGGAACGGCCGCCGGGTTTGACCTGACAACTCAAACCCGGCGGTGGCCACGTGACCCAATGACACTCCCAGGTAGGAGTTTAGGATACCGAGGCGAGTTCAGAGGTCATTTGTTATTTGCAGTGACGTCACGAAGGGCTAACCCTATCTGTCGTTAGGCTGAAACTGAAAGTCAGATTAGGAACAAAAGACGTCACACTGTGTGCGCGCGTGCATGCGCGGAGGTGAGGCGCACCTGTTGAGTACCCCCCCCCCCCCCCCCCCCCCCCCCGAGGGTCTGCAGGTACAGGTTTCAGGATCCTAAACTCCAATTCCAATTAAAAGTTGTCTAATTTAAGGTCCAGTGACACCTGTGCAGCTCTGGTGTAACTCTTACTTTTTTTTCAACGTCACCTCACCATGACGCTGCTCGTTAACAAAGGATTTTATGTTGAAGAAGAAGAAGGACATGAGAACCTGACCTTGGGATGAGGGAACAGGAAGTGATGACTTGTTTCTTGGTTTAGCGCGTTTGGTGGTTTTTACTCAATCATCTGCTGTCCATTGTATTGATTACTGGCGCATCCATTCATCGATAATCGACTTCTTTGAATCTCTTCCTGTTTCTATTTGTTTCTGTCAGATGTGACTGACCGCTCTCTGAGTGATCTGATTGGTTGAAGTTCTCATTGGTGGGCTGTGGTTTAGCTTCAATGTGAATGCTGTTGGAGAGCCGATCTGTACCTGCAGAGATGTGCAGAGTTAACGCTGCGCCTTATTTCTGTGGATAATTTATGCGTTCATCTCAGTGTTTGCAGATTCCTGCTTTGCGTGCAGCTTCTGACTTCAGCTCCACACTCCTTACCTTCCACCATCTCCTAGTCAGCAGCGCGCTTTTCTAGTTTCAGTAACGTGAACGGGGCGCCTTGCTGTTTTACTGCCCCCTTTTGGCCTCGAAGATAAATAAAATAATAAATACAAGATAAATGAATACATTTATTTATACATTACACATAAAACTTAATGTATAAACAAATGTGTTACACATAATAAAAACATTTAAACCAAATTAATCTCATAAACTGAGTAAGTGTGGCGATAGGTCGTCTCACTCAGGTGTTTATTTAACCAATCACTTGGCAGCTTCACTAATCCATTTTCCCTGCCCCTTTCAGATCTGCAGGTGCTCCTCGGAAGTTCTTCTTCACCTCTTCGCTCCGGGTTCGTTTGTTCGTGATGGAGGACTCGGAGGCGGAGCTGGTGGTGTCGGAGCCTGACGCCCTAGGTGCTGACTTCATTACGGTGGAGTTGGACACGCAGCCCATTGAGTACGTAGTGAAGTGGGCAGAGGTTGGCTCCAAGTTCACCATTTCCTGCGTGAAGAAGGACTCGGACGACCCATCGGACCTGACCGCCGACCAGCTGAAAATCGAGACGGATGAGGCGTTTTTCGCTCCGTATGAGGAGGTGTACCCTTGTGAGGTGACGGAGCAGAGCGTGGAAATAAAGACGGACTCTGACGAAGAGGACGACGGCGTGGAGGAGCACGAGGTGCTGGTGGAGGCGGGCAGCAGCCAGTTGGACGGGGAGGCCGATTCGGACCAGGACAACTATGAGCCTGATGAACGGCAGTTCCGCTGCAGCTACTGCGGGAAGTGCTACAGTCATGCCTCCAGCCTGTATCGCCACCAGCAGACGCACACGGGCAAGAGCTCGGGAGCCACACCGCTTGCCAAGCGAGCACTGGAGCCGACGCACCAGGACGCACGCTACACCTGCCCCCACTGCGGCATGAGCTTCAAAGGAAGCAGGTTTGTCTCCGGTCCCTCCGAGCTTGACGTGTTCTCCTGTTCTCTTATGTGATGTCACTTCCTGTTTTCTGTTTTTTGACAGGATGCTGGGCAGCCACCTGCGGCTGCACGGGAAGCGGAGGATCCACCCCTGCAACATCTGTGGAAAGGAGTTCAACCACAGTTCCAGCCTGTCCCGCCACCGTCTCATCCACAAGAAGGGCAAGGGCATCCCCAAGGACGCCGCCATTGGCACAAATGTGGCAGCCCTGCGCCACTCGCTGAAGGCCGGTGCCAAGAACCGGAAGACCAAGCGGCAGCAGCACGTTGCGACTGCCGTCATCCAGGGTGGAGATAAGTTCTATGCCTGCCCGCAGTGTGACATGACGTTCCGGACGTCCACGCAGCTGTCGAAGCATCAGGTGACGCACGTGAAGGAGCTGCTGGACAACTACACGCCGGGCAAGGAGAACCTCGTCGAGACCTCGTCCGACCTTAAGATCCGCCTCAAGCTCTGCTCCCGCGACAAACCTAACTTCTACACACTGTGCAAGAAGAACCGCCGCCGCCGGGCCGGACGGGCCGCCAAGCGGGGCCAGACCTCTTCCGAGGATGAGGACGCCCCAGGTGGAGGGCGCCATGGCTGTGGCCAGTGCGGGAAGCAGTTCAGCCATGCCTCCAGCCTGGCACGACACCAACTGACCCACCGGGCGGCTGACGGCGACGGGCGCGGGAAGCTGCAGCAGCACCCGAAGACCGGGCACTCTGCCAAGAACAAGACGTACACGTGCGCAGCGTGCAACAAGACCTTCATGCACTCATCCAGCTTCTCGCGCCACAAGAAGGCCCACATGGAGGAAGAGCAGCGTGCCCGTGCTGCCGCTGCCAAGCGCCGGAAGAGGCCCGTGCTGGATGAGACGGCGCCGCTCGAGTCTGACTCAGAGTGAAGGTGCCGGTCCGGGACCAGTTCTGGAAGGTTCTGATTGGAAGCGTTCTGGACCAGTTCTCCTCCAGTTCTGGACCCGTTGGGACAGATTCTGGTTGTCCAGGTTTCACGAACTGTTGGTTCTTCTCTGGTGTAGATAGCAGCAGGATATCCACTCGTGGCCGCACGGCGGGAGGCCCTCCGCCGGCACACACATCCATATATGGTCAAAACTGACCGTTGGCTAAACGCTCTTACAAATGGATTAGATTTACCTGCCCCGCCCCCTGCACCTATCTGTCCGCAGTCAAGCAGACTCTTCATTCTGCCTTCTCCACAGTCCTGTTTCCCATAAGCCACCTGGAGCAGAGAGGCTAGAGTAATGCAGAGCAGCATGTGAAACGGAGTCCTGACATCATCATACCTGCAGGTTCAATTTCCAAACTTTTAGTGATCAATCATTCCGATCGATCAGAGCCGATCGGTTGTTTTGATCGTTCATCAGACTGTATTCACCACCTTTGATCTCCACACACAGCCAACAAACAGATTATTGATCAGTGAAGGTGATTGGTGCGATCAGAAGTTTTCTAAATTGGTCTTAAGCCGATAAAACCGATTGAATAATCAATGATTATTTTTCTCTTCCGATCATAATATTGGAGCTTGGCTCAATCACTAATAGACTCCTCGCTCACTTCCTGCGTCTCCTCTGGCTCTGATGCGTTTTCTGCCTCTGTTCATCTCTATCGTTGTTCTCTTCCTGTCAGACAGCTCCACCCACTCCCCTTTAAGTGACTGACCTGATTGGCTGAAGTTCTTCCTAGCGCTGCATTCTGATTGGTCTGCTGCGTTTCACCTTCCACTTTTTTTTTTTTTTTTTTTTTTTTTTTAAAACACGTTAGCATGTGACCTCCATGACTGGTCAGTCATGTTTGCTGATGTCAGAGGTCGAGGTCAAACTGTTCTACTTATTTGTGAATTTGATGTAATATAGAACCAAATATTTAAACTTTACAACAAACAATTTAAAGTAACACTGCCCATCGCTATCCTGTAGCTTCATCTTTGTCATCAACAGCAGGAAATGGTTTTCAAAGTAAAAGTCTCCAAATCAGTTTGGTTTGTTCCTGACTTCCACCCAATCAGCTGATTTCAGGAAGTCGGTGACACATAAACGCAGATGGTGATCCTCCAAGACGCTTCAAGTAAAATCAGACCTGCGCACTCAGACGGACCTGTCCAAATTCCCGAACCGAACTCACAGATTCAGAGCAGCTGATTGGACGCAGAGAAACGATTGTTAACCGTGAGCAGACGTCAAAGATCAGATCTCAGGTTTCAGCTCTGCCCAGAGCGCCTGAATATCGGAACCACGTCTGAACACGTGCTCAGAGCAGGTCACCTGAACTCTGAAACTGATGGTCAGGTGACCTCTGCGAGCTGATCTCAGGTATGCGGAGGCAAAATCCAAAAACTAAAATTCAAATGTGGAAGAATAACGAAGGAATGTGAAGGTTGAGAGTTTTTGTCGGTCGGCGCTCGAACTGATCCATCTGATCAGTCTTTGATCTGCTCAGAGTATCTGAAACAACCATCTGCTTTAGTGTCACGGACGGTCTGAAGCTGCTGCTCAAATGTGGTTCGCTCAGCCAGGAACACCTGGAACACCTGGAGGAGAGTCCCTGTGACCAATCGGAGGAGACATCCAGTTGGGCTGGTTCGTATTTCTGATGTTGGACTCGAGTGAACGTCTTATCGATGTGGTTCATTGTTCAGATCAGTCCGAGCTGAGGTGGACTGATGAGAGCAATCGGTCTGATCGGAAGTAGATGGATTGGTCTGATTAGGAACAGGAAAAAAAGTTTGAGTGTAAAAATTCCCAGACTGATTGGTTAATCTGACACTTGGTGAGCAGTGGGACTGATCGGACTGATCGATCTAAGATGTTTAAAAAAAAATCCTGCAGATGTTTGTTGAAATCATCGGGATTCTGATGGACTCTCCAAAATAAAAGCCTGTGGAGTGCGCCTGAACCCCCCCCGCTCCCCGCCCCCTGCTCTCACACACACACACACACACACACACACATTCTGTTTCCTGCTTATTGACACTTTGAGACTTTTACTGTGTGAATCGATTGGATTTAATTTAATTCTGATCTATTTATGAGTGTGTGCAGGCGGCGGTGGCGTTCTGTACAAAACAAGGCTCCTCCCGCGCCTCCATGTTCTGGTTTGTTTCGGGCCTTGAAGCCGCCGTTCTCCTCTGTCCACGGCGCTCTTAGATCCATGTTGTGTTGGTTTGTTGGGTTTGCAGCGCCGACTGCTGATAGGTCGTTCATTGTGTCGTGTTTGCTGATAGAATAAACCAGTTGACATGTTTGTCTTGCGTTTTGTAATAAACCTTTGAAAGAACTTTCCTGAGTGTTTAAATAAACTGACCTGTCACCGTTACCATGGTAACCACAGCTCATCAGGATAAAGCTTTGGTAAATGGACCGGCTGTTCTATAGCGCTGAACACTCGCTCATTCACACCAGCGTGCAGGCGGGGATCAAGCTACCAACTTTCCCCTTAGCAGGTGACCTGCTCTCCACCACCCGAGCTGCAGCCAACGCTACACACGCAACAATCGGCGATCACTGATCTGATGTCAACACCAGGAAAGGAGAGGACTTCCTGAAGGTCTGACCTTTCACCTGTTGATCTGGATCTTCTTCATGAACACCTGGAACATCAGCTCGGTGACATCATCAGAGCCCGTCAGGTGAGGGTTCCTCAGATTCTGCTGCGGTCTGATGCTTGTCACACAGTCACAGGACGGGTGTGCGGTGTTAATCATTTCTGTCTGCTCTCAATCGGTTTATTCAGACCCAAAACAAATATCCAAAAACATCTGAACAATCAGGTTGCTGCATTTGGCACAGACGCATGGACTGAATATCCAGAACTGACTATCCAATGAGATGGAAATGGTAAAATACTTGCAGCTGGGTCAGTCGGCTCTGATCGCGCTGACTTCCCAAAACGCAGACAAAAGCTTCAATGCCGCAATGGAACCCGGAAATCCCGCTGCCTGCTCCGGAGACTCCGCTCATCTGGGCAGCTTGTCATTGCTTCATGTTTTTGGAGGACTCATTCAAAGAAACGTATTTGCTGTGAGTATACACTGCACCACACGCTTGATATAAAAAGTCCAGAGTATCGTGTTTGCAGCGTGTTCAGTGTGTGAAGGTCTTTGTTCAAGATTCAAGATCCTTTATTTGTCACATGCATAGTTACGCAGTGAAAGGTGTCCTGAAAGGCTCCTCAACTGTGCAGAAGGAGAGAGAACATTATATACAGTGAGTGAATTGAATTGAATTAAATAAAACAAGCAGGATGACGGCTGTGACAGGGTCATGTACAGGAACTGGGAAATCTGTAAAACTTGATAAGAGATATATACAGTCTTTCACATTTTCCAAAGCTCCCAGTGGACCAGACTCCAGTGCTTGCTCCTGCACCCTATATTTGACACCCTGCTTTAAAAGGATGTGCAAGGTCAATGAGTACCTGGGGGGGCTGGTTATTTACCGTTACCACCTTTAGTGAGCATGCACGTAGCTCTGCTGCACCAGGAACCTGGTTATGTATATCGTCATCATCACTGTTTATATTAATAATCGTATATATTTATTATTGATAATTGATCTCTGGGAGCGCGGCGTGTCTCTGACAGTGAATGAGTACTAGCTTTATGTGCTTCTCAGTTTTAGACGAGACCTAAAATAAAACCGAGATATTTGAACCCAGCCTTAAATTAGCGTCCGACCTACTTTTAAAGACAGATCCAGGAGTTCCTGGTTGTGGATCCAGATGTTAGTGTGATGATTTCAGAGTGTCGTTGAACAACTCCGTACTGGAAACACTCGGATTGTCCCTGAACTACTTCTGAGTCTGATGGAGGAGCAGGTGTGGGTGTAACCTGGCAGACTCCACCTCTGCATCAAAGCTGAGAAACACTTCCTGTCATCTGCGGTGACCTCCGTAATGTTCTGGGCGGATCATCAGACGCGCTCACAGCTGCCTCTGCTTCGGCAGTTCGAGCTCCTCTCAGAGGAGACGCCTAGTCCAAGATGGCAAGGAGTACCTCCCCCCAGCAGACCATCTCGCTCAGGTTTCTCCTGTTCAGGCTGACCTCTGACCTGCACCTGAGGTCAGTTTGAGTTCAAACTGAGTTCATTGTAAATCAATAACGTGCGTGATCTAAGGTCTGTCACGGCTCCACCAGCTGCAGGTCGGTTTATTCTGCATGATGAGGGAGTGAGATGACTCTGAGTCACATTCCTCCGGATTACAATGGGGCGTTTTGCTCTGTTTACCTGTTGCCATGGTGAATCACTGAAAACAGATTGATAAACTCACTGTGAGCATGCTCAGAGCCCACCGAGCTCTCCTTAGTGTTTCTGGAAGTTCTCAGAGTTTATTAAACCTGATCCAGATGTTCAAATGAAGCGGCCACTGGGGGGCAGTAGACATCAAGCAGGACTTTGAGCTGCTCACAGTGAACACAAGAGGAAGAGAGCAGAGCCCTCCAGTGGTCAGACTGTGCAACTGCAGCTGCTCAGATAACTTTAAAAATAAAAATATAGAAAAATAAAAATGTTTAAATATTTACAAATATGAAAATAGATGTTTGTGTCAGAGGGAACCAAAGGAGATTATCTCAAACTGCTTTCAAACAACAAGAAGAAGCTGAAGCAGGAAGGTGATGTGCAGGTGAGCAGCTGGTCCGAGTGTCCTGGGGCCCGTTCTTCGTACCTCGCTTACTACATCCAAGATCAAATCATCGCGCTAACTTTGAGCTCGCTAATCCGGTTCTCCGAACACACCTGTTGTTGACGATTAGTATAGCTGGATGAAGTAATCTGAGATCACTGGGTGGCTTAAAAGGGGCTACGCATCGATAGTAGAAACATTGATCGGCAACCCTGTGATTGGTCGGCGAAGATGTCGAAGGAGCGCGCTCAGTATTTTTCGGCAGCAGACCAAGAACTCTTGATTGAGGGATTTCAGGAGTTTCAGAGTTTAATGAAAACGCAAGGGAACACTGCAAAGGCTGCAAAAGCAAGGAGAGAGGGCTGGCAGAAAGTTGCTGACAAATTAAACTCGTAAGTGATCCATGATATTACATTATATCATGTGATATTATATTATACCACATTATATTATATTACATCATATCCTCTTTCACATTAGAGCCACAACAGGACCCACTAGAACATGGGAAAAAGTAAAAGTGAAATATAAGAATATTCCACAGAATGGTAATATTTATCACTTATATTGCTTTTAGTCTATGACAAGAGACCCTGGAATAATCTGTTTGTTTGTTTATAACAGCAACCAAGAAAAGGGCAGAGCAAATAAAGACAGGTGGTGGTCCTGCACCCCCTCGTCAAACCCCGGCTTTTTGTACTGTGACATTTATTGACATTGTGGGTTTTTTTGTGTGTAGTTTGACATAACATTCCATCACTTTTACCTGTTCCCATGCAAAGGGTGACTGAAGCATGCACAGTAAGTTGGGAGTAAGTATATACAGTACAGTAAGTGTGTGTGTGTGTGTGTGTGTGTGTGTATATATATATATATATATATATATATATCTATATCTATATATATATATATCTATATATATATATATATATATATATGAGAGAGAGAGGAAGAAAGTAAATAGGATCCTGTCTATCCCGCAATATACGCTAAATTCTGTAAACTCTCCTTATCAATCTTGCACCTTCCTTGCTCGCGTACAAACGGACAGGACATGGCTGCGACAGACTTCCCAAATCCACCTTCGCTTTTATAGCCGTGGTCTCTCATCTTGATTGCACGTAGTAATTTACTATTACTACTCTAAAATATGAATTACATCTGACATGATCTACTACATGTAATAGAATGATTAATAGTACATTTCCCTTTTTTTCGGAAATGACCTGTATGTATCTGTATGAACTCAATAAAAGAATCAAATGCTGCATTATCTTTAGTTACATTGATAATATTTATTTATGGTAAAACAGTGGCGAAATATCGCTGTTGCTTTCATATAACTGCAGCGGACATACCTGAGTGGCCGCGATCTAATCCTGTTTACATAAAGTAAACCTGCTCCCGAGCAGGTTTACGCTTACGGATCTGTTGCTATGACAGCAAGTCCCAGATGAGCTTTGGAGAACCGAACGATCCAAGATCACGCGAAATCGTCAACATTCAAATCCGGCTAACTTACTTAGCGAGGTACGAAGAACGGACCCCTGGAGCCCGTGAAGGTCGTATTTATTCTGGCAGATGTTTGATCACCTGCAGACGTGACGTGGCATCTCTTTACCGTCAGGCGAGCTGGTTTTGGAGGCAGTTTCTGACACCTCACCCTCTCATCCCGAAACAAATGGCCTGGTTTTAAAAATTGACCAGCACAGTCCAGAGGTACAGTACTGCCATTTGTATTGAGTTTTGTGATTACTTCACAAAACGGCATATTTCAGATATTTGTCTAATGCATATTCAACCATTGTTGTTGGCGCCACCGTGTTTGACCTCCGCACTAAGGCTACGTTCACACTGCAGGTCTTAATGCTCAATTCCGATTTTTTGATCAAATCCGATTTTTTTTGTCTGCTTGTTCACACTACAAATAAAATGCGACAGCAAACGCGCTCTAGTGTGAACGCTCAAAGCGGCCCGCATGCGCAAAAGAAGACGTCACACACAACTCGCTCTGTTTAGACCCAGAGCAAACAATATTGTTTGACTGATGGCCTTAATATAAAGACTTCGGACTTTACGTTTCCAGATTTTTGCTTTAAGTTATTTTGTTATTTACATAATAATGTAAATAACCTAATAATGATCCTTTTTGCTGTTTTAGAGGAGCGGTGCTTCAAAGGATAGTTGCAGATTTCTGTCAGAATCTGCAGATTATACAGTACAAATAAAATGTTCACATTTCTCCAACGTTGTCTTCCCAACAGTTTCACCGGATGGTAGGAAATCGTTCGCGATGTCCTATCGGGCGCTTCTCCGGCGCTGATAATTGGCATCTGTGTTGTGTCAGTGACGTAAAAGACGGATTTAATGCGACATGACCGTTCACACAGCAGTCGCTTTCTAAAACATCGGATACGTATCGGATTCAGTACCACATACGAAAGTGACCCAGATCGGATTTGAAAATATCGGATTTGTGCCGTTCACACTGTCAGACCATGATCGGATATGGGTCGCATAGGGGCGAAAAAATCGGATTTGATGCGCTTTCGCCTGCAGTGTGAACGTAGCCTAAGACATGACACTTCGTGAATGTTCTTGTTTGGCAGAGAGGCAAGGTATCCGTCACAGATCCCAAAGGAACACAAAGCGCTGCCATGTAGGAGGCACAACAGGTTTGCAGCCAGTTTCAGCTACTCTGTGTTATTCTAGTCCAATATGCAATGAAGAGGTTTGTGAGGGTTATTATGGATTCCTGCCTTTGGCCCACACACCTGCGCGTAATCTCCTCACCTGCTGCTCATTATCTCCGCGTTCCTGTCACTTCTTAAGGTGAGAGATCGGTGCTACTCCCTCCCTCAGTCACGTCTCTCTGTCTCAGTGTCAAGTCCGCATCTCTGTGTTAGGTTTCCTGTTGTACTTTGACAGTCAGGATCTGCAGCCTTAAAGTACGCAGCCTCAACGGTCCTCAAGGGCCGCGTACTCAAAGACCGCTAAGGCCGGAAGTCCGAGGCTTGTGAAATGGGACGGTCTAGCCTCCATCGCGCTGCCCAGGTTGCCTAGCAACCATGATAGATGGAAACGTGTGGTTGACAGAAATGAAGGAGAACATATTTTGTTCATTTGTTTGTTTGTTTGTTTGTTTCTACACGAGCTTTATGTGATTTAATAAGTATCTGAGGCTGAGACCACAGGACTGTAAAACATGATTGTTGGCCTTCATATCTGTACTGAACAGTCATTGTAAGATTAGCTAGTAAATAACAATTAGTTAATGTTGTTCATGAGACTAAAGTCAGTGTAAATATGATATGGCCAATATTAAAGTTATTATATTAATCATTATTAGTTATTACAGCATTGAGTTTGAAGTCTCAAATCAAATCACTTTTATTGTCACATCACATGTGCAGGTACAGCACATGTGATGTGAACTCTGTCAAATACTGAGCTTCAGTAAAGATTCAAGTTGCAGTTATTTATATTTCCTGTCACCTTAAATCTTCACTCAAAGACAAGTATCTCTGACAGTGTATATATAGATGTATTATATATAAGAGACAAATATTGTTCCTTCAGTATGTTGGCATTACTAAATTTGGCTCAATGCTTACATATATGTGTAAAAAGCAAATGTACGAGCTGTGATAACTGTTTCTGATAGAATGAAGATCAGACTGATATATGAAATATTCCTTTATTGGGTGAGAAAATCAGACCATGTCATAACTGCTTTAAGTCATACAGAATAGATATCAGAGCCTTAAACAGGCTGACTTCTGCTAAATGGGTCAAACTGGGCAGAAAGTCTACAAACACATAACATCCTTATAGAATATGATGTAACACTATAGATCAACTTAGCTCAGAATATATAAAGCATATAAACAATTACAGCAATATGATGCAACAAACACAGCAGTGCTACTAATCCAAAATACTCAAAGCTTCATAGAACTGAAACAAACATTTATTTTTAGCTCCATTCTGCTGCTGATACATACTTTAGGTTTCTGAATATTAAACTTGTTGCTGCCTTTCATAGTGTGTAACTTGAAGGCCCTGAGTACTTTCTCCCACACTGAAAACACTGGGATGATAACATTATTTGAACATTACCTAATAAGACTGATTCAGGACAGACAATTAGTTATGTTAAACTTTCCTAGCAGTCCTTCACAAACAGGGAACAGTCTGTCTATTCTCTCCATCTGTCAGCTGCTGCTGGCTCTTCCTCCTCCTCTTCCTCACACACTGCTGAGTTTGTCCTGGTGGATCATCAGGGGTGCAAAGCCTCACAGATGATGTGCAGCAGTGGGTCCCTCAGTCTGTCCTCACTCTGGACACTTGCAGTCGTCACACATGGAAATCAAATGTGTGATAAGCTGCAGGATTCAAACACAAGTGTAACTTATAAATACATGTTCATACTTTTATTCCACAATCAGAGAGAAAGAAACAGAGAGAGAGTGCAGGACAGACAGACAGGTGACAGTCTCAGGTGTACACACTGCTACAAAACAGCACAAGAGAAGGAGGATTTAGTGTTTGTGTTATTACGAGTGCTAAACAAGAAGAGTTCCCAGATGGTCCAGTGGACACATGTGTGACTCCTGTGATTAAAGCATCTTTCTTTCAGCTTAACGAGTGAACCGTCAGCTCGTTCAAACACACGTTAAAGTCCGTTTGGCTCGACACCACCGAACAGAGGCAGCAATATAACATAGCTAACATTAACAGTGCAGTGAATCCTGCTTGTGCCGTCATATTCAGGACTGCAAACCGAGCAGCATCACTGACTTTCAGCTTGTTGTGTTTGTGGATATATGACTGACTTTAATTATCCACAAAATCATCAGATTCTCTGTAAGATTAAGGTCGACTATATATATATTTAGAAGGCTTTAAAACTAAGTTACCGCTGAAAGTACAAACATCGCTAATGTCACATAACTTTCCCGACATGTGGCCAACAGTAATGTTTTAATGTTCTTCATTATTAAACATTTGCACATAAATAAGTGATATCATATTCAGTACTTACTTTTAACAGTTTACTCTTCGGCCGCTCCGCTTCTGCCGTCTGCGGCAAAATTATCCACACCGACCGCCGCGCTATGAATTGTGGGATATGTGGGGCCACGAAGTCCTTAAAATTCAGGGAAATGAAGGACGCATTTGAGGGCCGCATTTCGAGCAGCCTTTGAATTGGGACAGCCTTCATCGCGTCGCTGTAACGTAATCGGCCTTAAAATGCGGCCTTTAAGGCTGCAGACCCTGCTGGTCTCTCCATGTCTGATTCCCCCCAGCTGCATAATGAGGGACTTTAGTTGTATTTCTAGTGTTCATGTATTTGCAGTGAAGATAACCTCCTCCATGGTCCCAGCTCCCAGTGCGGAAATTCCTCTTCCAAACAGGCGCTCCACAGCTCCCTCAGAAATATCTACAAAGACGTCTTGGCTCCCTCCAATCATCTCCACAGTTATGCTGGGGAAGAAAGAACAGAGATTAATTTTCTTCACCAAGAGACACCAAAACTGCTTGGATGAGCTGGGCTGACACTGACAATGGTCCAGCATTGGCTGAGGCTCAGCCGCTCTGTAGAGCCCTCGTAGGACAGGGGAGAGAGGTCAGTGACAGAAGCTGAAGTCAGAATGCTAGCTCAGAATTAAACAAATATACCAAACAATTGAAGAATAACTATAATAATACTGTAATAACTGCAATACTTGTGAAGGAGGCCCAGAGCGTATCCTCCCAGCCAAGAATGAGATGCTGTCCTCTAAAAGAAGATTCCCCAGTACAACATTGCCTGCCAAAAACTGATTTCCAATGTTTCCGTGAGTTTTTTATGTGTAATATCTTTATGTACGTTGGTGAATAGACTTTGGTGAACAGGGTTTACAAAGGGGATATATATAAAATTAAAACATGACCTGTTTTTCAAGTGTCTTTATAACTCTGTGTTATTGTAACTACATTATAACCAATCCGGTCCCTTTTGCCCACTTAAACTATGTTTACAGAACTATTGTTATATTTTTTGCAGTTTCTGCTGTCCACTTGTCCAGAGGACTTGTCCACTCTAAAAAAGACATTTTTAATGAAAAATGAAAGAGACTGTCATTGATCTTCAGGCCCGCAGCATGAGGGATAACCTCAAATCCCACAAACGTCGTGATTATCAGAGGAAAGTGTTCACGATGGTAAACGCATGCTTGGATAAATCCATCAGGGCAAAGCTTTTAGTAACTAGAGTGAAGGGTACTGATGCTGTTGCTCCAGCAGGGGGCGCCTGCTCACTGCGTAGCCGCTCTCCGAGTCACAACTGATAAAGAAATCAATTCTAAAGGCTCAGTTTTTATAGTTTACGTGCTTAAAAGGAAAAACATTGACTTGTGTGTTTTATAAACTTTTAGTGTTAAATTAAAAATTCTGAAGATTTTAAATGAAAACAAAGAAAATCCATTAAAAACAAACTGATGACGGAGACTTCAAACAAATTCACATAGATCAGAAAGAAATCATGAAATCTGACCTTAAGCTTCACCTCCAAACCAACGACACAGAAACGAGCATCACTCGGGAAAATATTCAGTCGCTTTGATGTCAACACACTCTAGTCTTTGTTTAATTATAGTTAGTTTTGTTTTTAATAATAAAATGTGTGGTTTTCATAAAAACAGTGAAATCAAAGTGTGTTACAGGTGACAACAGCTTGTTTAACCTGAAAGACGAAGCAGATTTAGAGCCGACAGACGCCAACGCTGACGAGGAGGAGGAGGAATGTTCAGGTGGATCCAGTCAGCCAATCAGCAACTGTGTTTCCCTGTCAGAGAATCTAAAGAAGTAAGAGATCAATACCTCACCACCTCCTCCTCCCCTTCTTCTGTAATACAATGCAGTGCCGAGGAGGAGGGGCCTAGGTGTGATGAGGAGGTAAATGGTCTCCTGGGAGAAGCTGCGTCTCCTCAGCACAGAGACTGAAAGAGGAGCCTTCTGACCTTCACCTCCTGCCTCTCTCAGTGAGGAGACGTGAGGATGGAGGAGCTCCAGCAGCAGAAAAGTCATTTATCAGAATCCATTTGTTCCGCCTGCAGATGAATCTCCACCAGCTCAGAGCAAAACACACCAATGCAGATCTGTCACACAGGAATCACCGATAGCACCAGTGATCTCTGTGGTCACACTGCTTGTGTTCTTCATCCCGCTCAGCAGGGAAAGGAGGAAGAGGAGCTGTTCAGCTGACGGGGTTCTGATTCTGGAGCCCACCTCAGTTTCTGGGAGTCATGGCTCTGAATCAGAATATTTTATTAATCTCCAAGGAAATGCTGTGACGATAACGGCAACAGATTGAACTAAATATTACAAAATTACAGATATAAGAAATAGCTCTATGTACAAATAGCTCAATTATAAATCTCCAGAAGTTTACAGAAATTAAATATACATGATTGACATTGACACAGGTAGGAATGACTTCCTGTGTCATTCAGTGGTGCATTATGGGCAATCTCAGTTTCTCACTGAGCATGCTCCTGTGATTGGCCAGCATGCTGTGGAGTGGGCGGGAGGTGTTGTCCACCATTGTCCTTGTCTTGGACAATGTCCGCCTCTCTGACACCACCCTAAGGGAGTCCAGCTCCATCCCCACAACATTACTGGCCTTGTGTCAGTTTATTGAGTCTGTTGTCATCTGCGACCCTCAGCCTGTTTTCCCAGCATGCAACAGCATAGTGGATAGCACTGGCCACAACAGACTCATGGGCTGTATCCCAATTCAGGGTCTGCAGCCTTAAAGGCCGCATTTTAAGGCCGATTACGTTACAGCGACGCGATGAAGGCTGTCCCAATTCAAAGGCTGCTCGAAATGCGGCCTTCAAATGCGTCCTTCATTTCCCTGAATTTTAAGGACTTCGTGGCCCCACATATCCCACAATCCATAGCGTGGCAGTCGGTGTGGATAATTTTGCCGCAGACGGCAGAAGCGGAGCGACCGAAGAGTAAACTGTTAAAAGTAAGTACTGAATATGATATCACTTATTTATGTGCAAATGTTTAATAACGAAGAACATTAAAACATTACTGTTGGCCACATGTCGGGAAAGTTATGTGACATTAGCGATGTTTGTACTTTCAGCGTTTACTTGGTTTTAAAGCCTTTACTTTAAAATATACGTCGTTCAATAGTCGACCTTAATCTTACAGAGAATGTGATGATTTTATGGATAATTAAAGTCAGTCATATATCCACAAACACAACAAGCTGAAAGTCAGTGATGCTGCTCGGTTTGCAGTCCTGAATATGACGGCACAAGCAGGATTCACTGCACTGTTAATGTTAGCTATGTTATATTGCTGCCTCTGTTCGGTGGTGTCGAGCCAAACGGACTTTAACGTGTGTTTGAACGAGCTGACAGTTCACTCGTTAAGCTGAAAGAAAGATGCTTTAATCACAGGAGTCACACATGTGTCCACTGGACCATCTGGGAACTCTTCTTGTTTAGCACTCGTAATAACACAAACACTAAATCCTCCTTCTCTTGTGCTGTTTTGTAGCAGTGTGTACACCTGAGACTGTCACCTGTCTGTCTGTCCTGCACTCTCTCTCTGTTTCTTTCTCTCTGATTGTGGAATAAAAGTATGAACATGTATTTATAAGTTACACTTGTGTTTGAATCCTGCAGCTTATCACACATTTGATTTCCATGTGTGACAACTGCAAGTGTCCAGAGTGAGGACAGACTGAGGGACCCACTGCTGCACATCATCTGTGAGGCTTTGCACCCCTGATGATCCACCAGGACAAACTCAGCAGTGTGTGAGGAAGAGGAGGAGGAAGAGCCAGCAGCAGCTGACAGATGGAGAGAATAGACAGACTGTTCCCTGTTTGTGAAGGACTGCTAGGAAAGTTTAACATAACTAATTGTCTGTCCTGAATCAGTCTTATTAGGTAATGTTCAAATAATGTTATCATCCCAGTGTTTTCAGTGTGGGAGAAAGTACTCAGGGCCTTCAAGTTACACACTATGAAAGGCAGCAACAAGTTTAATATTCAGAAACCTAAAGTATGTATCAGCAGCAGAATGGAGCTAAAAATAAATGTTTGTTTCAGTTCTATGAAGCTTTGAGTATTTTGGATTAGTAGCACTGCTGTGTTTGTTGCATCATATTGCTGTAATTGTTTATATGCTTTATATATTCTGAGGTAAGTTGATCTTTAGTCTTACATCATATTCTATAAGGATGTTATGTGTTTGTAGACTTTCTGCCCAGTTTGACCCATTTAGCAGAAGTCAGCCTGTTTAAGGCTCTGATATCTATTCTGTATGACTTAAAGCAGTTATGACATGGTCTGATTTTCTCACCCAATAAAGGAATATTTAATATATCAGTCTGATCTTCATTCTATCAGAAACAGTTATCACAGCTCGTACATTTGCTTTTTCCATATATATGTAAGCATTGAGCCAAATTTAGTAATGCCAACATACTGAAGGAACAATGTTTGTCTCTTATATACAAACCGGATTTCAAAAAAGTTGGGTCACTAAACAAATTGTGAATAAAAACTGAATGCAATGATGTGGAGATGGCAAATGTCAATATTTTATTCAGAGTAGAACATAAATCACGGAACAAAAGTTGAAACTGAGAAAATTTATCATCTTAAGGGAAAAATATCGTGATTCAAAATGTCATGGTGTCAACAAATCCCAAAAACGTTGGGACAAGGCCATTTTCACCACTGTGTGGCATCTCCCCTTCTTACAACACTCAACAGACGTCTGGGGACCGAGGAGACCAGTTTCTCAAGTTTAGAAATAGGAATGCTCTCCCATTCGTGTCTAATACAGGCCTCTAACTGTTCAGTCGTCTTGGGCCTTCTTTGTCACACCTTCCTCTTTATGATGCGCCAAATGTTCTCTATAGGTGAAAGATCTGGACTGCAGACTGGCCATTTCAGTACCCTGATCCTTCTCCTACGCAGCCATGATGTTGTGATTGATGCAGAATGTGGTCTGGCATTATCTTGTTGAAAAATGCAGGGTCTTCCCTGAAAGAGATGACGTCTGGATGGGAGCATATGTTGTTCTAGAACCTGAATATATTTTTCTGCATTGATGGTGCCTTTCCAGACATGCAAGCTGCCCATGCCACAAGCACTCATGCAACCCCATACCATCAGAGACGCAGGCTTCTGAACTGAGCGTTGATAACAACTTGGGTTGTCCTTGTCCTCTTTGGTCCAGATGACATGGCGTCCCACATTTTCAAAAAGAATTTCGAATCGTGACTCGTCTGACCACAGAACAGTCTTCCATTTTGCCACACTCCATTTTAAATGATCCCTGGCCCAGTGAAAACGCCTGAGCTTGTGGATCTTGCTTAGAAATGGCATGTTCTTTGCACTGTAGAGTTTCAGCTGGCAACGGCGGATGGCACGGTGGATTGTGTTCACTGACAATGGTTTCTGGAAGTATTCCTGAGTCCATTCTGTGATTTCCTTTACAGTAGCATTCCTGTTTGTGGTGCAGTGTCGTTTAAGGGCCCGGAGATCACGGCATCCAGTATGGGTTTACGCCATTGACCCTTACGCACAGAGATTGTTCCAGATTCTCTGAATCTTCGGATGATGTTATGCACAGTTGATGATGATAACTGCAAAGTCTTTGCAATTTTTCGCTGGGTAACACTTTTCTGATATTGCTCCACTATCTTTCTGCGCAACATTGTGGGAATTGGTGATCCTCTACCCATCTTGGCTTCTGAGAGACACTGCCACTCTGAGAAGCTCTTTTTATACCCAGTCATGTTGCCAGTTAACCTAATTAGTGTTAATTGGTCTTCCAGCTCTTCGTTATGCTCAAATTTACTTTTTCCAGCCTCTTATTGCTACTTGTCCCAACTTTTTTGGGATTTGTTGACACCGTGAAATTTTGAATCAACATATTTTTCTTTTAAAATGATACATTTTCTCAAATTAAACTTTTGATCTGTCATCTACGTTCTATTCTGAATAAAATATTGACATTTGCCATCTCCACATCATTGCATTCAGTTTTTATTCACAAATTGTTTAGTGTCCCAACTTTTTTGGAATCCGGTTTGTATATGATACACCTGTATATACACTGTCAGAGATACTTGTCTTTGAGTGAAGATTTAAGGTGATAGGAAATATAAATAACTGCAACTTGAATCTTTACTGAAGCTCAGTATTTGACACAGAGTTCAAGCTCACTGCTGTAATAACTAATAATGATTAATATAATAATAACTTTAATATTGGCCATATTATAGTTACATTACCAAAGTGGGATGACTTTAGTCTCATGAACAACATTAGCTAACTGTTATTTACTAACTAATCTTAAAAAAACAACTGTTCAGTACAGAAATGAATCCCAACAATCATGTTTTACAGTCCTGTGGTCTCAGCCTCAGATACTTATCAAATCAAAGCTCATGTAGAAACAAACAATTAAATGAACAAAAGATTTTCTCCTTCCTTTCTGTCAAACAAAGCTGTATGACACGTTTCCAGCGGTTAGTATCATGGTTGCTAGGCAACCTGGACAGCGCGACGGAGGCTAGACCTTAGCGGCCTTTGAGTACGCTGCCCTTGTGGACTGTTAAGGCTGCAGACCCTGAATTAGGATACAGACTCATAGAAAATCCTGAGCATTGTCTGACAGGCGTTAAAAGACCTCAGACATGACTCTGGCCCTTCCTGTAGAGCACAGCAGTGTTTTTAACCCAGTCCAGTTTATTATCTTTGTGTACGAGGTATTTATAGCCCTCCACATCGACCCCCTGGACTGAAACAGGGGTCACAGTGGTCCTCCTAAAGTCCACAAGCAATTCCTCGGTCTTTGCCACCTTCATAATAATAATAATAATAATAATAATAATGATGATAAATAATAATGTCTTGATGCATTCTCAATCATCCAGGAAAGTAAATCTCCAAAAGTTGAATCTGTTCATCTGGACGTAGCGTTTTGTGGGAGAAACGTTTCGTCACTCATCCAAGTGACTTCTTCAGTCTTCTTCAGAGACTGAAGACTGAGACTGAAGACTCCTCCAGAAGGTTTGCCAATTATCTATGAAGCCCACATCGTTTCTGGGACACCACTCAGACAGCCAGCAATTTAAGGAGAACATGCGGCTAAACATGTCACTCCTGGTCTGATTGGGGAGGGGACCAGAGAAAACTACAGAGTCCCACATTGTTTTGGCAAAATTACACACCGATTCAATATTGATTTTAGTGACCTCCGATTGGCGTAACCGGGTGTCATTACTGCCGACGTGAATTATGATCTTACTGTATTTACGTTTACCCTTAGCCAGCAGTTTTAAATTTCCTTCAATGTCTCCAGCTCTGGCCCCTGGAAGACAATTGACTATAGTTGCCGGTGTCTCTAACTTCACATGTCTGAGAACAGAATCACCAATTACCAGAGTTTGACCCCCGGCGGGTGTGTCGCCGAGTGGGGAAAAACGGTTAGACACATGAACAGGTTGGTGGTGTACCTGGGGCTTCTGTTTAGGACTATGCTTCCTCCTCACCGTCACCCAGCCGCCCTCTTTCCCCAGCTGCTTGGGGTCTGCCGGGGAACAGCTAGCGGGGCCTGCACTATCTTCGGCTGCACCAGCTACAGGGGCCTGGCTAGCTACGGGTGAATGAAGGGTGCGAAGCCGAGTCTCCAATTCAGTAATCCTGGCCTCCAGAGCTGCAAATATGCTACATTTGTTACAGGTATCATTACTGCTAAAGGAGGCCGAGGAGTAACTAAACATCTGACACAATGAGCAGGAAAGTGCAGGAGGGACAGGTGATGAGGCCATGGTGCTAGCGAGTCGGCTAAGAGCTAAGCTAAGCTAGTTGATAAAGACATGGTGAGTGAATACTGTGAAAATAAATTTGTGAGTGAATCAACAGAGTGTGCTTCGGATGAAGCCCGTGAAGATTACACTATGAAATTCAGTTTCCTGAGTAAGAAGAGTCTTTGTTCAGAAACGAGGTCTTCAGTGACCAGGTCAGATCCAAGGTGATGTGGAGGCCCAGGAATTCGATGTTGTCCACAAACTCCATCACCTCCCCTTAGATGAGGAGAGGTGGGTGCTTTGTCCTCCTGGACCTCCTGTAGTCTACTATGACCTCCTTGGTCTTGCTGGTGTTAAGGACCAGATTGTTCAATAAACAGCACTGGGATCTCCTCTCTGTACATGGTTTGTTATAAGACACACTACCGTGGGGTCGCCTGCAAACTTCAGAACCGTGTTTGAGGAGTGGATAGCTGTGCTGTTGGTGAAACAGTGAAAAGAGCCGAGCTAAGCACACAGCCTTGTGCCTGTGTGGGGCCGGATTGGATGACGTTCTGGCCCCTAGTCTCACCACCTGAGGTCTGATTTAAAGAAGAAAAACTTTAACTTTCTGCATGATTATTGGGGAAACTAACCCTACATGGAGTTTCTCCATTATTTAACCCTGACTAAATTTTAGCTGAATTAACTCATAGGGTCAGGGTTACTTCTTCTATCCGTTAGGGTTAGGGTTAGGTGTGGGGTAAAGGTTTCTGAGAGGTAAAAGCTCAGCTTCAGACACTAAACTCTCAGTCAGCCAGAAACATGACAGGAGGACTCATCACAAGTTGTGGGTGCTGCCCCTTGGCAGGCTTCCTGAAACTGGCCATTCAGAAAAAGGTAGGCATGAAGTGAGTAGCTTCACTGAGGTTCAAGATCACCTAAAGAAGGATTATTTTGAAATGTGACTCAAATCTGCTCCGATATGAAGCCTGAGAGCATTTCTGGTGACGTGGACTGACTGAGCCGTAGCAGTCTGAGTGAAATAAGACCGGTTTCCAGACGAGGAGGGAGCTAAAGCAGAGCTAAAGTAGGTTTAGTAGGCTACAGGTTAATATGAGAAGACTCACAATGTTCACTTCCTGCAGAAATGAAAGTCAGAATGTGGAAAAAATGAAAGAAATTCTGAGTCATTTTTTACTCTGTAAAACTTTTATTTCTTTTTTAAAATGAATCATTTCTGTTTAGAACAAACATGAAAGTCATGAAGCAATGCTACATGTTCCTAACAGCAGGTTTGATGCTAGTGGTGCTGATTCATTCATAGAAACTTGCATCTAAACAGGAGGCCCTATCTTTATCATAAATTCAAAAAGCTGCTACAAATTTTTACTTCTATTGCATCTCTTTGCAAAGATTCACATTTCATAAACACTTCTGCTCTTTACATCTCACATATATATTTATATACTTTTATACATAAAAACTACTCTCTTTGCAATTAAACTAAAATAATAGAAATAAAAAGACAGGAAGACATGACAGTGTCTGAAATGGTCAGATGCATTCATCAAGTCGAACATTTTCTCTGAGGTTTGAACATCTGCTGTACTGACAGAGGAAGAAAAGGAGGAGGAGGTCTGTTCCAGAGATCAGACAGATACAGATTAAAGTCTCATTAGGAACACCTGTCCCTCACCTGACCTCCACCATCACAGCCAGACACCAGCAAACGCTCTGGTTTACTGGTTACACCTGAATGCAACCCGCTGCAGACCAATGCTAACGTTCAAAGTTTGGAACCGCTCACAAACGTTCTCATGTTTACCTTAAACAGATCAGAAAGGTCGACCTTCTGCGTTACGGAGAAATGTGATGTTTGGGGCTCATAAAAGATTTTTTCTGGATGAAAGAAAAGGTATATGTTCATTTAACACCACACTGCAACCTGTACACACTACCTGAACTAATTTAGGGCCAATTTCCCCCTTCAACATCTCAACAAACAACCAAGACTGAGTGGTTGAGCAATGAAGGACTCTTTAGATGAGCTGGTGTTCTTTCTGAGCTTCAGTGCTGATGCTGTTGAGCTTCTGAGTGAACAGAGCGAGCGAATATCTGAACCGACCGTGTTTACATCCAGTCTGAAAAATAATTCCGACATGAAACATGCATTAATGTCGGAGGTGTAAAATCACTGTCGGCTCAAGCACTTCCTGAAGGTCTCCTGGACCTCCACGGTCCTCCGTGTTAAATCTGCTTGGAAATTTGTGTTCTGATCTGATCTTTGTATCAATGAGAACAAATGAAACCACATTTTCTCGATCCAGAGAAGGGTGGACTCCTGTCCCTCACTCTGAAGACGCTTGCCGAGCTGTTCCTGTCAGTGTTTGCGATGAAGATAAGCAAGGTGAGAGGCCGTCACAGCCCGATGTGTGAAGTCTACAACATCTCTCGACATTCAGTTTTACCGCGAACCGTTTTCACCAGGGAGACACCATGATGAGGTCTTGTGATCACCTCGTGAGACTGCACGTGGACGATCCTTTAAGTTTGGTTGTTTCAGGTAAAAGTCTTTCCGTACGTCTCCTTTCACCCTGCAGCTCATCTCTTTGACCAAAGTCCGAGTTTTAAAGGAAAACGTAATGTCCTATGAGAGATCCTTGAGTGCAAATAAAAGTTCACGTCTGAGTGTTCGGACCATGAACTCGGTTAATGTGGCGGTTGGGTTTATGCCGGGTTTCTGTGCAATTTCATCGGATTTGTTTCATTAGTTGTGTCAGTGTTACCTATTGATTACTTTGTAACTACAGATGACAGTTTGATTGTTTTAGTACCAAACCCCCGGCAGACAACAGGTTTCTGATCTTTGCAAGTTCACAGAGTAAAATCATGTTTCTGATTTCTGACGGGCAGTGACCTCACAGTGAAGCTGGGAATCTGATTAGATCATTTAATTTAGCGGTCTGATTGGTCAACAGCTGCTAATATTTTAGCAAAGTTTTACCATGGAGACTTTTGTTTTTTCGAGAAATATAATACAACTTAAAAAAGTCAGTATTTATTTTTGATCTTTTGCCCTTTTTTGGAGAGAGAAAATCAGAAATGTTCACATTTATAGTCTTGAGAAACAACAGTATAGACTTTAGCTGTACACTGACCGTCAGCAGAAACGTCTGGTTGGCATGTTTTAATCACATAGTGATCCCAGAATATTTGATAAATCTGTCAGTAACCTCCAGGGCTGTGGTCACATCACCACTCATCTCTGAGGTCAAAGTTCAGCATCAAATCAGTCATGAGCAAAGTCATTGATGTTTCAGACGTAGATCTGCACGCAGGTAAGTTCTGTTAGCAAATGTCATAGCGGGAACTTTAATTGAAAGCTTCCTGTTTACTGTCTCCTCTAGAGTCACACCTAACTTAGCTATAGGACTGTTAGCTCTGTCATCTATCCACACTGTAACATGTTTAAAGTAACATATGAAATAGAAGAAAAGGTAAAATAAACCCACAGACATCTGTAATTTTTCAGGCCTTACCCTAGCTTATCTTAAAGTCTGACCTGAACTGAAACCCAGATCAAAGTTGGTTTGTTAAAAGAGTCGCTCAATCAAAGACAGTCTGTTATTTTTCATTAACCTCATAGGATCAGTAAAGTCTTCAAAACCAGGGAGCTGTCTGTTCTGCCTAAAGGTGAACAGCTGTGCCACTGTCACACATCAGGACTGCATTTCCCAGAAGCCACCTGTTTTCTTACTGGTTTCTTGCTGGGCTGGTTTCCTTGGATCAAGTTTAACTCTGTGTTCATTGACGTAAAGCATCCACAGTCTGCAGCAGGGGGCGCTGTAAGCAGGTTTGTTTAATTATAGATGGAGAGCAGTCCAAATAAAACACGACTCTATGCTTGTTATGGCTGTGTGATAAGTTATTCTTGAAATTTTAATTAAAATATAAGCTTCGATCGGCCACAGCTGTGTCTGTGTTTGGTTACAGTACGGGACTTTTATCAATCATTTAGTTTTTAAAGCTCTGACCCTTCCTTTTAAGTGTAAAGGAAGGGTCAGACATAGTTTCAGATCAAAGTAAACCTCTAACCGAATCTGTGACGTGGGAAAGGTAGGTGTGCAGCCAGAAGGGCGGGGCTAAGAAGAAGTTTAGCCGCACCAGCCCTTGGAGGACAGGGACAAACCTGTCCATCGTGACAGAACAGGTACACACAGGAACGTCATGACATCATTGCTAGTCAGTGATGAAAACAATAAGAAACATGCATTAAGGCACAAACTGGGAGACAATTTCGCTCCAGATGAGATGTGAGAGGCTTTCAGGTCAAGTCTGAACTGTGACATCATCACAAGGGCGACGCCCCTTTGAGTGCTTCACTTTGATTGGTTACTGTGGCTCATAAAGGCCAAAGTAATATTTCATGCTTGGATGTGTAAATATAGCTCTTCCTCTCAAAATACCACAGTCCTCATTATTCTGACATTTAAACCTTTTTAATACTTTTCTCTGAAAGTTTGATTTCAGAATTATATTTTGTAATGTAATAGTTTAAATAATCAATAAATACTAATTATAAGTAATCTGATTACGTTCTAAACATACGTCTTTATTTCCTGAAGATTACAGATATTCAAATCACTTGAATCAACTTTTACTTCCTCTCCAAAAATCGGTGCGTTAGCATTGACCTGAAAGCGTCTGCAGGTGGAGGCGTGTTTTCAGTTCACAGGCATGTGGTTCAGTGCAGGAAGCTGTGGTCACATGACACCAGTGCTAGAAGTCAGTTCAAACATTTTCAGCCAATCAAACGGCAGATAATGATGGAGCAATGACGACCTCATCCGTCCAGCAGGAGGCACGAGGCCGTGTGTGTGTGTGTGTGTGTGTTTGTTTGTTTTGTCTCTCAGGAGGCGTGTCGGAGGAGCAGTGTGGGGGCAGGGCTCCACTGGCCATGAGTGTGGTGGTGGGGAGTGGGAGAGCATTCACAGGAACAGGGGGGAGCGGGCTTACCTAACACCCCCCCAGAGTCCAGCGGGTACTCCAAGATGGACGCTGGTGCCGCCAGAGCGTACGGGTAATCGTATGGCGTCGCGTAGATCAGGCCAGACTCAGGCCCTGCCCCTGCCATCAGTGCTGTTGTTCCATTGGGCAACACTGTCTGGATCTGACGAATCAGAGGCATGAGAGTGGGGCCTGTGGGGCGGGTGTACGCAGGGCAGTGGGCGGCGCCAGGACAGGGGCGGGGCCCGAGAGGACACGAGAAGCCTGTTGCGAGACGCTGGATGCTGCGAAAGAAAAGGCGAGGGATGCTGGGTATGGGTAACAGGAAAGGGGAGGGGTTATAAAAGGAGGAGGAGTTTTAGTATGCTTGCTGTAAAAAGACAAAATGAAAATCTGATTCAAACGTGTGAATGGCATCTAAAACACTCAGCACTGCTCAGGGTTTGGTTCATGTTTTTAATTTTAACCAATAAATTTGGCACAAATGATTCATGTTTAAAATGACTCTCTCTGATTGGCCAGCCTGTCTCTTACAGGATTTGATGCTGGCGTCTCTGTACGTCCCATTCAGGATGGCCAACTCCATCAGCTGCATCTTCTTCAGACTGTCCTCGCCCTCTGCCTGAAACACAGACACGACTTTCAGACACGCGTGTGCTGTGAGAACATGCAGAACTGACACACATAGCAGCTTAAGTTTACACAGAATTTCATTCAGCCTGAAACAAAGTATCAGATGTATTAAAAAGTATCAAAAACTGTAAAATACATTTTAAAAGAATCTGAAATCAGCCACTACAGAAAGATTCATGTTGTATAAAACAATCTGTAAAATATCCAAACGTCAGTAAATGAACACAAAGATCGTATGGTTACTGTGTAACCTGGGTTCTCTTAGTGAGAGACTATCTCTCCACACTGTTACATATTCCATATGTACGTGGTAACTCTGTAAGACACCCCACGAGGAGACAGTGCAACCGAACCGCCGAGACTGAAGGTACCAATGGACCATTCTTTAAGACACTCCGGCTTGGCTGGCCACGCCCCACAGCTCACGTATAAAACTGCTTTGTAGACGTGACACCGGTGATAGTTTGATCAGAACGCGTCTCCGAGCGGCCTGATGGTGGAGAGACAGTCTCTCACTAAGAGAACCAAGGTTACACAGTAACCGTACGTTCTCTAGCATATTGAGAGTATCTCTCCACACCGTTACATATTCCGTATGTACGGGGTAACTCTGAAAGACACCCCACGAGGAGACAGTGCAACCGAACCGCCGAGACTGAAGGTGCCAATGGACCATTGACAAAGTACACATAAGCAGACCACCCCGGTCTTGTGAAGGCCAAGCCGGGGGGTGGAGGCAGCAGTCTGCAGATGCCAGACTGGCCTGAACCGGTCGTGCAGGATGCACGACCGCAAGTGATCGGCTGCTCAAGGTCAGCCCGGGACCGCAAGGCAGACCACCAGGGAGTGCCCCACACCGAGCTGCCAAGTAGGATCCTGCTGGTCGCATAGGCCTACAACATGCGGGCAATGCCAGACAGAGAGTCGGCACTACAGGCTGGAGAACTCTCACTCACCACAGCGAGGTCCGACTGGCATGTAAGCTGGTGAAGCAGGCAGCACACCAGGGGAGCACAGCCTACAGTAGCAGGTCAAGCTAGGGATGAGACGTGTCCATCCACAGAGCCGAAGCCGCCCCGTGCTGTCGACAGACAGGGAGGGGGCTGACAGCCTAGCCTGCTGAAGTGGAAGGTTGAGCAAGGCGACGACCCGAAGGTCCACCCCCAGCACCGTCACCACGTGCTGTCCGCAGACAGAGGAGCCTCAAGAGTGAACTCAAACGAGACATTCGAGGTCAGTCATAAAGTCTCAGCTCCGGCTGGCTGCATTAACCCGAGCTGCAGGCAATGCCAGACAGGCTAACAGACCGGAGAATGCTCATTCGCTGGCTGTAGCACAGCGAGGTCTCAGCGGCGCGAAGCCTGTGAAGCTGGCAAGACGCCGAGGAAACACAGCCCGATTGCCCCACACACAGATGCCAGCTCGATCGGCAAAGGAACCGGGCCACGGGAGACCAACTAGGGGAGACCGGGGCCGAGGGAAAGATAAAGGGGAACCAAGCTAAGGGGAACCACGGGTGAGGGAGACCAAGCTCAGGGAAATTGCAGGTGAGAGGTTAGTGCCCAAGGAGGCTGCCGAAACAGGCTCCTGACGGACGGACGCACACACACAAAGCACTCTTGAAGAAAAGTCACTCACACGCAGCACACAAGTGGAGGTCAAACAGTCACGTCACGTCTGCACAGCTGTTTTATATGTGAGCTGTGGGGCGTGGCCAGGCAAGCCGGAGTGTCTTAAAGAATTATCCACGCGCCACGACCAAGGGGGGTTGTACCCCGTACATATGGAGTATGTAACGGTGTGGAGAGATAGTCTTGATATGCTAGAGAACATTCAAGTCCTAGAAATAAACTTTTGTCAAATTACGATGACTTGAATTTAGTTTCTAATGGAAAAACATGATGGTTACAGTATCCACTGAGCACGCTCAGTAACCAGCCTGCTGAGGGCTGTGCAGACCACAGGGGTCGCTGCTGTCCACCACACAACAGCGAGTATTTCTACGGATTCCTGAGAGGAAATACAACACAACATCAAACACCCAAACATACACGACACACCTGCCACGAGCTCGTTAGACAATCAGATCGTCAGTTAACATCTTCCATTTTCTTCAGTCCAACTACAAATTGACTTCTAAACCACTTTGTGTCTCTGTAACATGAAACTAACTTTAATGCCCCCCTCCAACTTACTGTCAGAAAACACACACACACACACACACACACACACACACACAAAGAGAATGATCAGGTGCCCAGACTCACTTCCTTGTTTTTTTTCTTCCTGCCTCTGCACAAATCAAGGAAGTGAGAGTGGAGGAAGTGAAGATCAGCAGAATCACTGCACTTCCTGTCTCTCTCTCACACACACACACACATTCCTAAATGTAGACATGATTCTAACATGAACATGAAGGTTAAAGCCTGAGGGCTGAAACCACAAAGTCAGGTTGATGTCAGCGACCTGAGTCTGTTTACCTGCTGAATCACCATGGTGACTGATGCTGAGCATCACCAGGTGAGGCTCAGAGTTTCCTCTGATTCTTTAATGAGGCATGTTTTCAGAGTGAGAGATTCTGTGTGTGCAGCTTGTTCCTGAAAGCAACAAAAGAAGCTCCAGCAGATCAGACTGAACGTGCATGTGTTCATGTTCATGTGATAATGTGTTCATGCGATCATGTTCATGTGATCAGGTGATCATGTTTATGTATTTATGTGATCATGTGTTCATGTTCATGTAACAAGCAACAAAAGAAGCTCCAGCAGATCAGACTGAACAGACTGAACGTGCATGTGTTCATGTGATCATGTGTTCATGTTCATGTGTTCATGTATTCATGTGATAATGTTCATATATTCATGTGATCATGGGTTCGTGTTCATGTCCATCATGTGTTCATGTGATCATGTTTTCATGTGATCATGTGTTCATATTCATGTCCGTCATGTGTTCATCCTCATGTGTTAATGTATTCATGTCAATGATGTATTCATGTGATGATGTTCATGTGTTCATTTGATCATGTTTTCATGTGATCATGTGACCATGTGCTCGTGTTCATGTCCATCATGTGTTCATGTGATCATGTGATCATCTTCATGTGCTCATGTTCACGTGATCATGTTTTCACGTGTTCATGTGATCATGTGTCCATGTGATCATGTTTTCATGTGATCATGTGATTATGTTCATGTGTTCATGTGTCCATGTGTCCATGTGTCCATGTTTTCATGTGATCATGTGTTCATGTATTCATGTGATCATGTTCATATATTCATGTGATCATGGGTTCGTGTTCATGTCCATCATGTGTTCATGTGATCATGTTTTCATGTGATCATGTGTTCATATTCATGTCCGTCATGTGTTCATCCTCATGTGTTAATGTATTCATGTCAATGATGTATTCATGTGATGATGTTCATGTGTTCATTTGATCATGTTTTCATGTGATCATGTGACCATGTACTCGTGTTCATGTCCATCATGTGTTCATGTGATCATGTGATCATCTTCATGTGCTCATGTTCACGTGATCATGTTTTCACGTGTTCATGTGATCATGTGTCCATGTGATCATGTTTTCATGTGATCATGTGATTATGTTCATGTGTCCATGTTTTCATGTGATCATGTGTTCATGTGATCATGTGATCAAGTGTTCATGTGTTCAGGTGTCCATGTGATCGACCTGCTGATCTCTCGATTACAGCATTGTGTGGGCATTTCTGGCGTGGCACTCCTGTGGATAAAATCATATCTCTCAAACAGGAGCTTCTGTGTTAAGTTGGGCTCATCATCATCCTCTGTGGCCCCTCTGTCATGGGGTGTACCGCAGGGATCTATTCTTGGGCCATTACTGTTTTCATTGTATCTCCTGCCACTGGGTGCGACCTTTCATAAACACAAAGTTTCATTTCATCTATATGCTGATGATTGCCAGCTTTATTTTCCTTTCAGTCATTCTGATAGCTCCCCAATTAGACTCCTGCTTGATTGCCTTAGTGATGTTAAGTCATGGATGGCTCAAAACTTTTTAAATTTTAATGAACGTAAAACGGAAGCAATTCTGTTTGGCCCAAATCATTCCTCTGATATCCCTGATGTTGACCTTGCTGCTCTGACCCCTCACCTGAAGAGCTCGATTACCAATCTTGGGTTAAAAATCGACTCTGCACTTACCTTTGATGGCCACGTGAATGGGGTGGTGAAATCGTCATTCTATCACCTCAGGCATCTGTCGAAGGTTAAACCTTTTCTTTCAAGGCGTTACTTGGAGACTGTTATCCACGCTTTCATAACCTCACGCTTGGATTATTGTAACTCCCTTTTAATAGGGGTTTGACTGGGCACTCTGACACGCCTGCAACTAGTACAGAATGCTGCGGCACAGTTTTTATCTGGTAAAAGGAAATTTGAGCACATTACTCCGGTCCTGGCCTCCCTGCACTGGCTTCCAATTGAATTTAGGATTCATTTTAAAGTTCTTTTATTGGTTTTTAAATCTTTAAATGGTCTGGCACCTGCATATATGTCTGATTTGCTGAAGCCCTATGTCCCCACTCGTTCGCTCCGGTCAGCTGAGCAGCTGTTGCTCTCAGTCCCCAAATCACGGCTGAAACTGAGAGGAGACCGAGCGTTCTCTATTGTGGCTCCTAAACTTTGGAATAATCTTCCTCTTCACATTAGGCAATCGACATCAGTGATGTTTTTTAAATCCAGATTGAAAACGCATTTTTATTCACTGGCTTTTGACTCAGTGGTTGACTGACTTGTATTTACTTATATTTTATGTTTATTATTTTATTGTATTTATTATTCTTATGGTATCTATTACGTTTCTATTGTTCAGCACTTTGGTCAGCCTTGTGTGTTTTTAAAGTGCTATACAAATAAACGATGATGATGATGATGTAATCATGTGTTCATGTGATTATGTTCATGTGTTCCATGTGATCATGTGTTCCATGTGATCATGTGTTCATGTGATCATGTGTTCATGTGTTTCATGTGTCCATGTGATCATGTGTCCATGTGATCATGTAATCATGTTCATGTGATCAGGTGATCATGTTTATGTGTTCAAGTGTTCATGTGATCATGTGTTTGTGTTCATGTCCATCATGTGTTCACATGATCATGTGTTCATATTCATGTCCGTCATGTGATCATCTTCATGTGTTCATGTATTCATGTCCATCATGTATTCATGTGATCATGTTCATGTGTTCATTTGATCATGTTTTCACGTGTTCATATGATCATATGTCCATGTGATCATGTTTTCATGTGATGATGTGTTCATGTTAATGTGATCATGTGTTCATGTTCATGTGTTTATGTTCATGTGTTTCATCTGTCTATGTGATCAAGTGTTCATGTGATCATGTGTTCATTTGATCATGTTAATGTGATCATGTGTCCATGTGATCATGTTTTCATGTGATCATGTGTTCATGTCATCAAGTGTTCATGTGATCATGTGTTCATGTGTTCACGTTAATGTGTTCATGTGTCATGTTCATGTGTTCCATGTGTCCACGTGATCATGTTTTCATGTGATCATTATAATGTGATCATGTGTTCATGGTCATGTGTTCATGTGTTCATGTGATCATGAAACATGAACACCTTTTCAACCAATCACATTCGTTCCCTCTGTTCTAATTCCACGTGCCCTTCATCAGGCTGTGGGATAGGAAGCTGTCATGTTTCACAGCTGTGATGTGAAGCTGTCACCTAGGAAACAAACAGCAGCACTGAGCGCGGTCAGAGCAACATCATTCTGCCATTCAAACCTTTAATTCACAGCTCTGTGTCACACATCAGCAGATTAACCAGTTTCTGCTGCTCCACCTCTGAGAGGTTCACCTCTTTACAGGTTTCATCATCATTATAGACCTTTAATGTCTCTGGTCAGAGCAGCCGGCGCTCATACAGATCCCGGCTTAACAGAAAAAGTTGATAATGAGCGAGTTTTAGAGTTCATTGAGCGAGCGAACTTGAAGAAAGCCTGGATATGTTGAACTTCCTTTGTCCTCACAAAAACATACACAGGTCAGAGGTCAGGGGACTCACAGCAGGCACGAGCAGTTTGGTGACTTCATCTACAGCTCGTTTGAGTTTGATGTCGGCTCGGTTCTGGGCATCTTCCACTGTGATGAGGACATGAAGGTCATCGTTCAGGTGCTCCCAGTTTGGCTTCCCTCGGTTCTGCTCTTCCTGCAGGTGGAGACATGAGTGAAGACAGAGACAAGTAGTAAATATTCACATGCTGTCTGGTGTTCACAATTGACTGACTTTGGTGAAATGCATCCTGGGAGTTACAGTTTGTTTTTACATTCACTTTTTGTAGTTGTCAGAAGAGGGGCCTCAAAGCCAAAGGCTCTGTGTCCCATTCTACCTTTAAATACTCTAGGAACCATAAGTAAGCCACCAGATCACAACAACAGTCACCTCAAGGTACTTTATATTATAAGGTTAAAAAACTGAGATTAACTGAAGGCTTTTTAGGGAGTTTTTAGGACATCCTGATAATAAAGAATTACAGTAGTCCAGCCTGGAAGTAATAAATGCATGAACTAGTTTTTCAGCGTCACTCTGAGACAGGATATTTCTAATTTTAGAGATGTTGCACAAATGGAAGAAAGCAGTCTTACATATTTGTTTAATATGTGCATTGAAGGACATGTCCTGGTCAAAGTTTAACTAACTAATTAGTTAAAAAGTTTATCTAATTGGTGTGTGTTATGTCGCTTCATAGATAGATAGAGCTGGGTGTCATCTGCATAGCAGTGAAAATGTATGCTATGTCTTCTAATGATGCTGCCTAAGGGAAGCATGTATAATGTAAACAGCATTGGTCCTAGCACTGAACCCTGTGGAACTCCATAATTGACCTTAGTGTGTGAAGAAGACTCTCCACTTACATGAACAAATTGAGTCTGTTAGATAGATATGATACAAACCACTGCAGTGCAGTACCTGTAATAACTACAGCGTGCTATATATTGCGATCTTCTGCTGGCGTTCAGCCTGTTAGTGTGTTTGCAGGAAGTCTGCTGAGTTAGCAGAGGATCGGCAGCTGATTGGACAATCGTTTTCTCACACAGATGAGTGGTTTTAACAAAAATTGTGTGAGTTTCAGCACGACATCAGTACAAAACCAAAATCCCCATCATTCATTGTCCTCCCTCTCCTCTGTCTCCATCTGGATCGTGTTGAACTCCTGTTGCTACGCCTGTCTCATGCATCTCTTTTAGCGTAGCAGGTGGCTAACCTCGTCAGCGTCACACATGAAGAAACACAAACACGCATGTTTTTTCAGCAGTTTGACCTGAAATGTCTGAAATAGTTTCTTCATGGTGAATCATTCAGAGAGTCTTGATCCTGAGGAGACCGTGTGACTCGGCTGCTTCTGCAGACTCAGAGCTTTCCCAGGAAGCAGCTCATCAGCTCTTATTTTAGAGTCTCAGCTCTTCCTGAAAGTTGGCAGACAAACTTTCTGACACACGGCTGCATGAAGCAACATCCTGTTCAGAGTTTTATTTAAAATCCCAAACTGAAGACAAATTCATGTCATAATCTTTCTTCAGTCTGACAGGACCTAACCCTAACCCAAAATGTCCTGGCCTGTCTGCCAAAGCAGAATGAAACTTTAAAGTTCAGAACGCAAGCTGAGCAAGAGAAGAGTTTAAGAGCGTTTTTGGAAGGATGTGTGACTTTATTTTTGTGTTTGGAGTAAAACAGAAGTTTTCAAACTGAACCCTGATCAGTGAACGTCTCAGTTTTAGGGACAGACCATCCATCTGAGACAGCGACAGATTTTCGGGCTTCATTGGAGCCACAGATACTTCCTGTTTCAGACAACTATTTCTCCAATCAGGCCCATCCCACATTAGTCTGCACCTGCATGAAGTCAGAGCCTGCTCAAACCGGTTTGGTCGACTGAGCTCAGACTGGATCCTGCATGTTCTTCTGCAGGTATCTGTTTCAGGTTGAGTGGACGTTCGCTGTGATAGGAGTAAAGTTCAAATAAAGGAAAGACGCAGCTCAGCCGCTCGTTGATTCACTCGGAACCTGCAGATTTACGACGATAACCGGTCACTCTGAGGGAAAACCTGTAGACTTCACTGAGCGACCTAATTCTACTGACATGTTCTACTCTGACTGATTTCATCTGTGCACACATCAAACCGAGTGTTACAAAGTCCTTCAGAACAACGCACAATAAAACACAAGCACAAAGACAATGAGGAGTTAACCCTAACATCTGGAAAAAAAATTCATAAGAATAACCTCTGTGAAAAGGAAATGTGTCATACCTCAGCAGCCGTGCACGTTCTCACTCTTTGAGCTTCTCAAACAAAGAGAAGGCTCTTCATTTGTTTTAAATGTTGAAACACGTCTGAGTTATGCTCAGGCTCACGTGTTCTGTCTCTGGATCAGCCCTACAAATCTACACCCGATGTGTATTTTCACATGTGTTGTCCTTTAAATGAAAATCTGCTGACTGACCTCTGACTGCGTTTCAGTGTCTGGTTTTTCATTTTTTACGTCACCAAGAAAATCAAATAATTGAAATATAAGAAGAAAAATGTCATCTTATGCCTTCTATGTGCGTGCGTATGAGCGTGTATTCATATCTTTGTGGGAACCAAAAATTGGAAGTTTTTGAGACTCCAAATGTGGTTTTAGTGTCAGGGTGATAGCTATAGTTTAGGCTTGAGGTTAGGCATTCATTTTTCATGGTTAGGGGCTAAGGAACGAATTGTGTTAATTACATGTCCCCAGAAGATATGAATACCTGACATGCTGTGTGTGTGTGTGTGTGTGTGTGTGTGTGTGTGTGTGTGTGCGCGCGCGTTACCTTCTTCTTGTCTCTCATAGAGCCTCTTCCTCTCACCATGATCTTACATCCAGTTTCAGCCTCCAGCTGCTTCGCTGTCAGACCGCGAGGACCCAGAATCCTCCCCACAAAGTTAAACTGACACACACACAGGTCAGTCTGTTACCATGACAACCTAAGCACTAATTAGCCAATCATCTTTCAGATATAGCCATTAATAGTTAGAATGAATCTACTGAGTTGTAAAACTTTGAAACAGAGCAACACTGATGGTCAGAGACACAGGAAATGAATTATTATTGGTGCCTCACGATGATGTCACTAAGTTCACACACACACACAGACATACGTCGGGATGCTCCTTCACGGGGACGTAGAGTTTCTCCTGCAGCTGCACCGTTGGGCCGACAGCATCCGGCAGCTCGCCGCTCTTCTCCGATCCATTCAGCATGTCCGTGTACATGTCCTTCCTCACGCGGCCGATCTCTGAAACACACACGCAGGAAGTGGAAAACTGTTGTGCTGTCTGGCCAATCAGAAACTGAGATTCTGTTTGGAGTTCGTGGCAGAGGTGAGTGGGATGAACAGCCCATCAGCACTAAAACACCTGCAGCAGGTAAAGAGGAGCTGATGGAGCTCGGAGGGAAACAAACAGCTGGAATCAAACTTAACTGAAAACCGATGTTTCAGCGCGCCATCTTCAGACTCGTTCTTTATGTTCAGGTTTTCAGCGCTGATGGAGGCACTACTGTTTCTCTGCGTTTTGTTTTGCTGCGCACCTTTTCTTTGTGTTTGGAGTAAATCTGATCAGCCACTGTCAGCGTTCACGGGCAGAACAGGAAGTACAGCTCATTTAGGTTTTATATTTGTAACTGATTTAAAGGTCGTGTTCAATTTTTTCCAAACATCACCGTGCAAACCTCTGAAACCTGAGGTGACGCTGATGTTCACACCTGATTCCATGATCTGTCATTCCCATGTCCTCTTTAGCTTCTTGTATCTGCAGGTGAGATGGATGTGATGGATGATGAAGGTGCAACTGATGATCTGTGTGACTGCTGCTCTCCTCGTGGAGTTTGAACCTTGAAGCAGCCAGATGATAACCTGACCTGCAAACATCGGTCAGATTTCCCTTCATGTTGAGCCTGATCAGTGAACAGCTGAGTGTAATAATGTTCATGTTTCACAGATCCAGCTCCAACCTGTGTGGTTTATTAGTCTTCTAGGTCCTGCAACTCCTTAAGTTCTTGAGTTTAAGGCATCTGGAGGTTCTTGCAAATGTTTCACCGGAAAGAACAATGTGGCGTCTCGGGTCTTTGACCTCTGGTAGGCTTGTCCCCTCGGGGGTCATCCTCACAGTCACTTACCCACCCTGTAATCATGTGAGTTATGGGTCAAGCTGTGAGTTGGTGTCGAAACACCTGAGAGGAGGTCTGAAGACTGCGTTACAGGTGGCTGACTGCTGATGTGGTGGGTCCCCCCTCTGTGGAGACCACTATCCACCTTTACTGCTGTTATAACGGTTGGTGTTCTCAGTCCTTTCTCCTTTAGAGGGCCGCAACTTTATCACTGTGATAACTTTGACAGATATGTCCTGCAAATGTTTAACACTGGGACATGTCTGGTTACAAAATACAGCAATAAAAGCAAAACAACATGTGACAACAATCATGTGACATCATCTTGCACATGAAGACTTAGGCCAGCAGACCTTTGGAGAGGTCTGTAGTTAGAAACCAGCTAAAAACTCTAACTGTGTTATAGCAGCTAGCTGTGGGGTTCCTCAGGGCTACCGTGTTGGTTCTTTATTCTTTCATGTGCATGTTTTTAGCATGTTGGTTTAACGTGTGGCATTGAACGTGTGTTTAAGCTGCAGCTCAACTCTTTGTTTCTGTCTTCAAACAGCAGCAAGTAGGGACATGAAATCACTGCAGCTTTCACAGGAAGTTGCAGTATCCCAGGTAACTGTTTCCATGATGATCGCACATCTTATACTGACCACCACCCCCTCTCAACCCGGTAAGATTTATTTCTCCCTCGCAATGCATGCTGGGAGACTTAATGAAGCTGTCTGAGTGGTGATTCAGAGCAACAAAACAACCCTCACCGTCAGCCAACCAGGAGCTAGGAGTAAAAATGAGGACCCCCCCCCCCAAAATGTCCTGTCCTGTCTTCAGGACGGACCCTTAATGGTCCGTGTGAGTGCTCAGAACTGGTTTGTTTCAGGTCTGGATCCACCTGAGGACATGTTCCTGTGTGTGTGTGCGTGCTATGATTAAACTGCTAGGATGATTTATGGGCTCCGTTATTACAACCTTCCCTCTCTGCTCTCTGATGAGTTCAGTGATTTGTCAGTTTGAAATATCCAGCATCCAGTCAATTTCCTGCTGTAACCCTGAGGCCACACACACACACACACACACACACACACACACACACACAGCAGGAAACAGGAAACAAGCAGCTACACAGGTAGGAAACACCTGAGCATCTCCTCAGCAGGTTAGAAACAGACAAATTTGCACACACGCCACAGATGGAGCATCAGAGACTTTCCATCACATCCAGTGAGCTCCTCACAGTCTGCAGCTCCTGCAGCATCATGGCCACAATAACCAGCAACATGCGAGCAGGTGACCCGCCCCCAGGACACACCTTCAAAATAAATCAACCTGCTTTCAGTCCGCCTGCAACATTCACTTCAACGTCAATGCCCCGAGTCATAGCGCAGGTGAGGAGACCACCAGTCATGAAAGGTTATCGTGTAAGAACCATGTCCTCACATGGTCTCTTCATCACCCTCATCGTCGCCCTGATTCCAAAGTGAACCATCACGGGGGTCTCCGAAGGGTCATCTCACACTGAGGAGCCAACCTAACAGGCAGGAACGTCCTCTCTACAATGGTTAAAATGTGATGTTGGTCCTCACAAAGACAGACAGACGCACACACACTGGTACTAGTGGTTTTACTGCCTGAGGCTATTACAGCAGGGACGCCAGCCAGAAGGGATTCTGGGTAAATTGATTTTCTTCTCTCTCTCTGACTGACTCGCTCTCTCTCTCTCTCACACACACACACACACTTCATCTGAGCTTTTGAATTAATTGATTAGACCAATTAAATGATGAATAGCTGCACTTAGTGTAATTGAGACGCACACAGAGGACAGAAAAAAAAGGAGGAGAAAGGTTTTATACTGCGGTGTGTTCAGGTGCTGTTGGAAAAGCAGTGTTCACACACATACCACAATTCTCCCTAGTGTTAGGTCTAGCTGTCCAATCACAGCGCACTTTCTACATCAGTAACTCAAACAACACACCTGACACGTTGGACATGTTGGTCCTAGTTCACAGGACTCTACTGTAAACTAACCTAACTGTTATTAAGTGTTTATTAGGTAAATGCCCCCTGTGGCCATCTAGTGAAATGCAGTCTAACCCTAGCATCTACAACCCCGATTCTAAAAAAGCTCATTCGCTGAGAAAATGTAAATGTAAGCAGAATATTGAGTCATATTTCATTATCTATAGAAATCAAGTGATTAAACTGAGGAAATCATTTCACCATTTTTATACAAATATCAGATATATTTGAATTCGATGTCAGCAACACGTGTCCAAAAAGTCTGGTGTTTAGCAGCCAATCAGGTGAGCGGGCAGCAGGTCAGTCACATGACTGGCTATAAGAAAGAGCTTCTTGGAGGTCGTGTGCTGTACAGACGTGTCTATATTCTGCACACCTGAGTGTCAGTGTAATGACAGCAAAGCTCACCTGGGCATGTGTGGCTAACTTACAGCTAGCAGGCTAACCTTAGCGTGCTTGAAGCATAAACTTCATGGAAAAACAGATCACCTGACAAAGACACAGGTGAGCAAATGTGAGACAGGTGGACGTCTGCTGCATCGGTCTGCGGATCGATCGACCCTCACTGACCATGAGCTTCTTGTATTTCAGTCCTTCTCAAACTGTGAAACTTCATTCAAACATTCACACCTGCAGAAAACATCTGTGAGCACACAAACTGAACCAGATGTTCTCGTTCCTCCACCTCGCTGTCCGCTGGAGCACCGCCACACAGCGTCAGCAGTAACATGACCACAATAAAGCCGAGGTCCAGTTCAGGAGAAGCTAGCAGACAGCTAGCAGCAAGAGCTGCCTGTGTCCCATCCACCTGTCAGTCACAGAGGCCACGCCCCTAATAATGCAATGAGGCTGTAAAGTGACTGAGTTGGATTCCTACTGATTAGTGAAAATTGTGGGTGGGGTTAAACGTGCCTCAGCCAGCTCACCCATTTGTTTTTTAATCTGTCTGATCAATGAAATCAATAAATGATGATCAGTTATTAAAATCCATGATCACTAAAGTATGATACGTTACTTGAGTATGCTTCAGACAGTACTTTTACTCTGAATACACAGAGCACACTTTCTGACAGTACTTACTGCAGTACATGTAGGACTGCCAGCACTTTAACTTGTAGTAGTTTTAAAAGAAAAAGTATCAGGATGGTTTCAGTAAACTTTTCCTTTGATTTAAACCCTCTCACGCGCGCGTGCGGGTCTCACCTTCGTCCAGGAGCCTCTCCAGGTGCTGGAAGATTCCGCAGAAGTTCGGCAGACCGCTCATCAGTTTCTTGTCGTTCATGAGTTGCATCAAGTAATCCGGACCGGGTCTGGGCTTCTCCTTCCCCTCCATCCTCCCCACCACGACCCGCCGAACTACACGGATCCGGACCGCAGCGGACTGCACGGATCAGCATGAATCCAGACCCGGTCCCGGAGGCGCCTTGAGTCCCGCACGCTCGGCTCCGAGTCCGGGTTTAACGCTCCAGCTGCACCGGCTTTGCCCGGCTCTCTCTCCGCTCTCCGCTCCGCGCAGAACAGCGCTGTGTGTCGGCCAGCAGCGGCTCTGAGCCTCCGCTCCGCTCCGCGCACACACACACACACACACACACACACACAAAGGGGGGGCACAGCCTTCAAAATAAAACTCTAACTAACTAACGTGTGTGTGTGTGGTATTTTGTTCCCAGGCGTCACTGGCAATACAGCTGCTCCGTTTGAATGTGTCGCTCTAAATACTTTAATTGGTTTTAATGGTTTTTGAGCTTTTTTTCACATGGAAATGAGTGTCCTCCTCTTCATCACCCTCCTCTTCCTCTCCTCCTCTTCATCACCCTCCTCTTCCTCTCATCCTCTTCATCACCCTCCTCCTCCTCTCCAAATGAGAGGAAAACAAATGACAGCAAAACAAAAACTTTTCTTCTTTGTGAGTTTGGCTGAAAACCGATTTAACAATCACTGAAAGTAGTTTTTTCCTTGGGGGGGGGGAGCACCTGCCCAGCCCTTTCCTGATGTGGACCCAAAGTGCCCTTTTGTTGAGGGTTTTTTTTTGTGTATGGAGTCCTGCCTGTGCTCCTCAACAATAATATTTCACTTTTAATCACAGTTTTGCTAAATTAAAGGATCTTTTTTGCATCTATCACATGATGACCATTAACCAGTGATCGCCAGTTGAGCCATGAGGAGCTGTAAGAAACAGAAAGAAACTGGGAGACGCAGACTGAGGCAACAGAAACCAGTAAGTAGTCGAACAGCCTACACTGTAGTCTACAGCACACAGGAGTGTTAGCTTATTATGGACACGTGGGTCAGTTGTTTTGTGGAAACATGCTGTGTGTGCCTGTCCTTTATTACCTGCACACACATCCTGGTCATTAGCTGCTAGCTAACTGTGTAAGGCTGCCATGGATCTGCAGCTCTGTCCACCGTCTCAGGGAACAAGTTTAAGAAATCTTATCGAGTGATATATCACATGAGAGGAGAGAGCTACCATGCAGATTTACATTATTTTAATATGATGCTCTACGACGTTACAATGATGCCAGAAAGTTCCTCAAAATCACACACAGCACAGATAAAATCTCAAGATTTTATAGAAGCCGAACATTTCAGCAGATTCTGCTCCAATGTTCGTGTAAACATAAAAATGGATAATAAAACGGAGGCTACTCAGTGACGGCGTGCAGCCTGAGCTGAAGGCCTCTGAGTCTGAACGGACAGAAAGTCACCTTTTTGGTTTTAGGACGTCTTTCAGCTGCTGAAGGTCAGTCGAGTGGGCAAACAAGCCCATCTGGGGTCAGCTGACAGGGTCACGTGACCAGAGCCTGGATGACCTGTTACGAGTGGAACAATGAAAGTTTTCTCTGACGGACAAACAACAGAGTGAGGGTGTGTGAGCGCGGGCGACATGTGTGTCCACTGGTTTCATCAGGAGGTCACTCCGGTTTCTCCCCTTTACTTTGATCACATGATCAGAACGCCATGTTGTCAGCTGAGCACTGATGAGTACTACAGACTACTACAGTGTACTGAGAGGTACTACAGGGAACCACAGTGTAACAGAGATTTATGCAGTACTTGTACTGGCATTTTGTTTTTGGAAGAATTTCTGGAACGACTGAAATCTGCGGATCTCTCTGCCCACTCTGATTGGTGGGAACAAACAACATCGCTGTCATGTGACCTTTAGGAGACCCTCAGACTGTGTAGGTCACATTGACCTCTGATCAGAAGGTCAAAGGTCACGGTGATAGAAACACAGCCTCCTCTGTCTGCATGTGGTCTGTTCTGAGCTGGCTTGAGCTTCTTCTGCTTCTCCTTTGGTCTGATCCACACTGTGGATAAACGCACGCACCTGTGACTCACCTGTGCACAGATGTTCTCTGTAATCATCATCAGGCTCTCTGAACGCTGACTCAGTGAAGCCTTTTCATATCCACAGCCTTCAGTCTGATCTTTAGAGGAAGGTTTAACAGCTCAAAGACAGACATCAGCAGTCTTCTTGTGGTGTGTTTGTTTGTGTGTCACAAAATGTACTTGATAATGAGGGTGGGAAGTTGCAATAATCCCCCCAGGGACCAGAGGCAGACAGAAATGAACCCAGGACAATTGGACAATCCGCAGCCACCAAGAGTACCGAAGACCTGAAGCCACACATCTCTGCGATATCCGCATGTCCATCCCAGCAGGAGAAGGAGGGAGGCCCTAGATGGGGTGGCAGTCCCAGACAACCAGCGGTAAGAGCAGCCGAACTCGCCAGAGGACGGCCACCCCAGTGCGAGCCGGAATCAGGGTCCCAGGGCTCCAGGCACCCAAAAACCACCCGGTACCTGGCAGAGCCCCCCTCAAACATATTTAAGATTGAATCATTAACTAATGGCAGGACGTCAGACATGAGAATGACACCAACAGAATGATCTGCCATTTGACTTTCTCAGTTTACCCTACGGAGCACCGCTGCCTGTGCGAGGGCTTCCAGGAGTTTCCACAGCTGTTTCTGTGCAGGTTCCTCCATCCATGCTTTTCCATTTATACTTATCAGGGTCGTGGGGGGGCTTACCATAGGCTGAGAAGCAGGATACACCCTGGACAGGTCGCCAGTACCAGGCTCAGGAAGGGGCGGCTGTGGTTACAGGAGGGAGATGGGACAAAGACACGGTGTGGAGGAGAGCCAGAGATGAATAATGACGACATGCAGAGAGGTGTACAAACACACAGTCAGTGCATCAGGTGAGCAGAAAGGTGAGAACATCAATGTTCAGTGTAACACACACAAATAGGCGATAGTCATTATTATACCTGCACACACCTGCACAGGTGCGGCTCTGCAGGAATCATTGACAGAGTCAAACTGAGTTAAAGCTCAGTCAGCAGCTGTAGTACTGCACAGAGTACTGCAGTACTGTAGTGTAGTACTGGGTGTTGTACAGCGTATGATACAGTATATAATAGTAGTACTGTAGTAGTACTGTAGTTGTACTGGTAGCTCTCTATGTGTTGACTGTCGAGGTTTAGTTTGTGAGGAGGTGCAGGGAGCATTCCTGCTCCCCTGTGTGCCTCCTCTCTGGGACTCCTCCTCCTCCTCTGATAGATGAAGGAGGTCCTGGGAAAAGTTCGTGGTTTTTGGTTCAGACTGATGAACAACCCCACAAATCACCACAGACACTTTCATTATAGGAGCAGCTCCCCTAAGATGACGAGGCCGAAGAGGAGTCAGGGAGACGCAACCATGTCTTCCTCCTCGTCCTGCTCCTTTCACATTTTCTCCCACAGTCGGGCCTTTTAGGAGTCCTGGATCAGCTCTGGGTGTTTGGGTTCAGTCCAGACCTCCGAGCTGTTTGAAAGGAGGCCGGAGCGCACCCCCACTCCTCCTCCTCCTCCTCCCGTTGTCAGCAGCTTTAGACTCTCAGAGCGTCTTTTAACAGGGAAGAAAAGAAAACGGTCTTCATGAAGGAGGCCGGCTGGTTTCAGGAAGTAAGGGGGGGCACAGTGAAGGAGTCTTTGTGTTGGCTGTTTTCCGCCCGGCGACCACTGATTCATATTCAAATGGAGTTCTGAATGGACACACACACACACACACACACACACACACACACACAATGATGTCATTCCTGGAGAAAGAGAGAACTCAGTGGGAAGAAGGTCATGTGACATGTTAGTCACATGATGTTCTACAGAACAGAACCGTCTGTACAGAACCTCCTCAGTGGTCCAGCTGCCTCAGCCAGCTCTGATTGGATGATCTGGGGTTTTATCAGGTGGGTGGAGCCACCAGAATCAACTGAAACCTATTGGTTGGTTTTTTGATGACCTTTGACCCTGCACAAACAGTGTTACTGAGGAAAAGAATGAAGCGCTTTAGGACGCCTGTCCTGATAACACCTCCCTCCTGTCCCAGCAGCAGGGAGAACACGTCCACGTTAGACTTCATGTGTCACATTTACATGACTCGTTTAAATATTCTCCTCCTGGAAGTGAAACAAACACACGTGCATAAGGCCCAAAATGTTGCTGTTCACAGCTGTTGGCACAAACAGACTCTGAGCCTCTGCAGGAACCCCGGCTGTGTTTGTGCTCTGCAGACGTCAGTGACTCTGACCCCAAATGCTCCTCCTCCTTTAACCTTCCAACCTCTGCAGTGCACGATACTTTCGCAGGCTGTTCTCGTTTATATGACCTCCAGAAGATAACCGTTCTGAAGGAAGATTTGCGTTTTGTAGTCCATCTTCTGGATATTGTAGTTTCAGCACGAGCTCTCGAGGCCTTTAAACTAGAGATGGACGATCCGATATTACGTATCGGTATCGGTCCAATACTGACCTAAATTACTGGATCGGATATCGGAGGGAAATAAAAAATGTAATCCGATCCATTAAATATCAAAAAAGCACCTCACAAAACTTATGACATGGCGTAACTCAGCTCATCACCGTAGCACGTTGGAGCAGTATGCGTCACGTGATAGAGCGGCTGTGTATATTTGTAGCCTCGCTAGCAATCTGGTAGTTCATCTCCGAGGAAGTTATCCCAGAGAGAAGTAAAGCAAGTGTGTAAGTTCATCTCTGAGTGTTTGTAAAGCGTTCCCGCGTTAAGCTTAACAACCGATATATGGAGCGACTGCCTCTCTCTCTCTCCCTCTCCTGCTGCTACTTCAATCGTGAAACTGATCAATGATCAGCTGATCGGCTTTTCTCTGTTGTTTGTTTATCACCCACTTTGCACCAGAAAGAGGAAACCAGCGGCTGAACAACAGCAGCACATTTAAGCTTGATAAGCTGTTGTTAGAATGTATTTAATATTACTTTCTACACCAGGATCCTTTTCTACGTAGCTGACGGCTGGTAACTGTGCAGGGGCGGATCTAGCAAAGTTTAGCCAGGGGGGCCGATAGGGCATGAACAGGGAAAAGGGGGCACAAAGACATACTTTTCTTTCTTATTCTCATTTAAAATGTCTCGCTTTTAATAAATAATTACCCGAATCTTACACCCAAAGTTTTAATCTTGTGTAAAATGTATAGAAGTCCATTACTGTATATAGTAACTTTTAAGTCTAATATACCCTAGTAAGCTATAGTACTTTTTCCTTTGGGAAAGTACCATCTGTGCAGTCTGCAATTCTGTTGAAGAAAGATGTTGAATCTTTTTAATTATTCTTGAAAAATAATTTATTTCTGTGCATTTTATTTCACCCTGCATCAAATTAAAGTTGATTATGTCGATTAAGCATCATGAGGTGGAGGGTGGGGGGTGGTTCCCTATTTTTTTTTGCTGGGAGTTTGCAACCCTATTAGTTAGGTTGCTTAATATTTCTGCTAAGTACTCTTTAAAATACCAGAATAGGGAGGATGGAGCAGGTTTAAGTTTATTAGATTGATCAGTGTTGCTGAACTATGAAATATTTTGGGTGCAGTGTATTTTATGCATACAGGTATAACAGAATAGCTTTAGTGGGTTTTTTTTAACTTGAGTATGAACTTATACAAAAAGCAGCAAGATATTAAAAAAACAGTTTTATTGATTAAAAAACACACTATAGGGCTTTGGAGTTGACGTCATGCCGCGGAGCGCGGCGCCATTTTCGGGGTCTACGAATCAAAAGAGACACTGTGTTGGAACGACGTGGACAAGAATCATGCTTAAAAGCAGCTCCAAAGAAAACGGACGGTATAGAGACCGATTGCGTCCAGAGGCGAAGCAGCGGTACTTGCAGAAAATAGCATGCTTTGGAAATGTGGACCCGTATGAAACACGGCCGTGGAGTAGACACCCTGAAGACCAACCGCTACTGACATAGCCTCACATATTTTCGTACCTTATCTGTGCAGTCAGCGAGTACAAGTCGTCATTCAAACAAAGGTAAGTCAGCTCGAGTACTGCGTGTGATTTCCCCCCGCACATTCAGATTAGTGCAGCATAAATTCATTCATGAGGGGAAATTACAGTGAGAACATGTGGAGGCTGTTAGAGGGATAACATAGTGAGTTCAGTGCATTGATGTGACATTGTCCTGAAGGATTTAGTTATTCTTTATGGTTAAAGAAATTGCAATGATTTATTCATATTTATTATAAATAATTTAAATATACATCTTGCTTCTGTGTTTGTGTCCTGTGTCACTAAAAATACATTTTATTTTAATTTTATACATTGATTAATGACCTGCATAACTCCTTATCATATTAAGTGATTCATAATTGTCACTTTATGCTTTCTCCATCTCTAAAGTGATGACATCCTTGCATTACATACTTTAGGTTCATTTTCTGCAGGCAGGTTTCTGACAGAAAACATGCAGATTTACACTATAAAATGCAGCGTTTTATAGATGGACACATAAAGAAATGAAAAATTACATGTATGTGCTAACTTTCTAAACACTTTGTTACATTTATGATAAAGTAGATAAAACACATTTATGTCAGCCTTGGCTCATAGTTCTTGTCTTTAAATTAACTTTGTCTGTGTGTGTTTCAGGTGCTGCACTCTCAAAGACTGAATGAACCAGCATTGCAGCCATGGGTCACTGTGAGCATCACAGGGAAGGTTGAAGCCGCCCACTGTACCTGTATGGCCGGAGTCGTGGAGACTTGCAGCCATGTCGCTGCTCTTCTGTTTAATGTAGAAGCAACAGTGCGGATCTGTGGCACAAGACCTGTTACAGATGAACCTGCATACTGGGTTTTGCCTGGTAATGTGACCAAGATACAGCCAGAGGTTGGCCATAAGACAGACTTCTCCTCTTCAGCTGCCCAAAAAAAGGCTCTTGATCAAAACATAAACAGACCATCCGTAGTGAAAGGTAAAAGGAGCCGTCCTCAAAACAGAAAAATCCCACCTGCTACTGTGGAGGAGTTGTCACTGCTATAATGCCATAATGTTTTATCTAGGGGTCCAGATTTATGCCTGTAGTGCACTGCCATGTAAATAATTTGCATTTACTGAATATGTACTGACTGAGTACCACTGTTCAAAAATTCAATAAAGAAACAAACTAAGTTTTGCCTCTTTTTTTATTATTAAAACCACTTTATAGAAAATCACATCAGTTACAATGTAGAATCCATGTCATTTATAGTTTATAAAAGACAAAATGTTTACATAAAATCATGACAGTGTTTACATGATATCACCCACTACTAACATTATTTACTGTATCTTTTGAAAAAAAAACCCCACTATTTATACAGCAAAAGACTTAAGAATATTTAACAGGAGCAAGTTTCATTTTCCCTGGTTTTACTATAACACTGTTCAACAAATGCAGCAAACCTTCACCATCTTATCCAGAAGGGTCACCTCTTCACCCTCACATGGAAGAAGTAATCTGATTGGCATGGTGGTATGTTTGAAGCAGGTCCCTTATGTAGCACTGGAACCCAGTCACGATGTGTTTCATCCATTTCATAGGCTGGTTTGCTGCAATCATGCCAAATAATTAGAAACTCTATAAATAGAAGGTATCTCCAAAAGTTGAATCTGTTCATCTGGACGTAGCGTTTTGTGGGAGAAACGTTTCGTCACTCATCCAAATGACTTCTTCAGTCTCAGTCTTCAGAAATAAATAGAAGGTAGTTCTGCAGAATCACTCAGTAGGATGTTTGTTCTACTTTGCTATGACCTCAGAGCGCATCGAAAATAAAACTAATAGGCTATAAAGAGTGATACGAACAGATTTAGAACTTACCGGAATGAAACTGTCTGGAGCACCAACAGATATTTGGAGATGGAAGAGAGCTGGATATCAGCTCGTCTCACAGCTGCTATCCAGGCTAGACGCCTTCGTTTGGTAACATCGATACACGAGCTGCCTCATGTTGCTTCCAGGTTGGGAAAGAATGAAAAGATAAACCCTTTTCAAGCTTATTCTCTTGCCGGTCGTGCGATCGAACATTGCAGCCGACCAGACAGCAAATACGAACCATGGCTGTTGTGTGTGCCTTCGCTCCCTTTTCACTTGCGCTAGACCCCCAAAATCGGGCCAAAATCGGGCCAAAATCCTTTCCACGCCCACCCCTCTGACATCACGCTCCAAAGCCCTATATCGGATTCATATCGGTATCGGCAGATATCCAAATTTATGATATCGGTATCGGACATAAAAAAGTGGGATCGTGCCATCTCTAGTTTAAACCCAGAGTTCAAATAGGGCTTTGGAGCGTGATGTCACGGGAGGTGGGCCACGCCCCCTTCCGCCATGACAGTAGGCAAGACACAGGATACAGCTTCAGCTATGGTTCGTACGTGTTGTGTTGTCAGTTGCAACGTTAGATCACACGATCGTGAAGGCAAGAAGCTGGATAATGGGCTCTCTTTTCATCGTTTTCCATCCTGGAGGCAAAGTGAGGGATCCCATGTATCCGATATTACTAAACAAAGACGTCAGGCTTGCATTGCAGCGGTGAGACGAGCGGATCGAGTTCTGTGCAATCCCCAGCTTTTTGTTGGTTTGCTCTCCGCATTTTTCTTTCCGGTGAGTTCTAAATTAATTCATATCACTATTAAAAGGCTTTTAGTGTTATTTCAATGCGCTGAGGTCATAGATAATGAGATAAAACATGCTAATGTGTGATGCTGCAGAACCACGTCATGTCATCATGTCGACTGAGTAGCTTATGATTTAGCATTATTGCAGGCAAACCAGCATATGAAATGGATGTAACAAATCCAGACTGGGCACCAACACTGCACATGGGCCTCTAAAAACATACTAAATTGCTCTCATTGTACACTAATCCGCACATAACTTCCAGATGAATCACACACCTGTCATTGGAATATTGGTGTACATTTACCTTATGTGTATGCACTAATTTTATCTTACAGGCTTTTGTTATGCAGCTGCAGAGTCTGAAGGTGTGCCCCATGCAGAAGTGATCGATGAAGATCTGACAGAAGACCAACAACAAAATCACCATGTCATGGAGGCAGTGGACAGCAGTTGTGTTGGACAAGTGGAGGTTGAGGTACCAGCTGCAAATGTGGACAGTGGCGATCGGACAGACAGCATCACGGAAGCTAAAGGGCAGACGAAGGATTGTGTGAGCAATGAACAGGGCAGAGCAGAAAAAAACACAACACTGCTTGATAAGATTGTTAAGGTTTGCTGTGTTTTGGTGAATATGTGCCCCAGTGTGGTTGTCAAACCAGCGCCAAATGAAACTTGCTCTTGTTGAGTATTCATAAAGCTGTTGTGTTGCATGTGTAGTTCATTGTAAATAATTGTACTTTGTGTGAAGTAGTTTCAATAAAACAGAAAAGAATAGTATACATGTTTTTTTTTTTTATTCTTGATCTGTTCACATGTACTTAGCAAGTACATAAAAATGAAATGCAAACTATTTACATGGCAACACACAGCTGGCATCAATCTTGAACCACAAAATGAAACATTACAGGCTATTTAGAGCAGCACGTTGTTTGGAGAAGTATTTCCCAAGAAGTTCAGGAAGGCACACTTTAAGAAAGAAATCTTGTGCTTGCTTTAAACGTGGTTCCCAGAAATACACATCAGGGAAGATGCGCATCACAGCAAGGTCTCTCTGTGTCCACACAACGAGGTCACAGTGGTTGGCGCCGGTAACAAAGATTTGTGTTTGTACCTGACAGTAGTGTATCCAGTAATGGTGACAAATCCTCCAGCGTTGCAATAGGAATCTGCCTTTTTTGCGATCGTCTCCTTTTGCCTCTCAAAGGCAAAAGGAGGGTGTGTTTATGTTTTCATCAAGACCACGTTTTTGGGCAGCTGCTGAGGAGAAGTCAATGTTATGTGCAACCTCGGGCTGTATCCTGGTCATATTTCCGGGCAATACCCAATATGCTGGCTCGTCTGTTACAGTTCTGGTGCCTCTGATACGCACTGTAGCCTCGACTTTAAACAAAAGAGCAGCGACATGGGTGCAGGTCTCTGCAACTCCGGCCATGCATGTGCAGTGAGCAGCCTCAACCCCCCCATTGGTGCTCACAATGACCCATGGCTGTAATGCAGTTTCATTCAGTCGTTGTGAGTGCAGTACCTGAAACACACAAAAACCACTTTTAATAAAGAGTCTGTAATGACCCAGGCTAATATAGATGGGTTGACTGTACGTGCAAATCAGAAACTGTAACAAGGAAGTTGTTTAGAAAGTTATAAAGTTCAAACCGACTTACCTATGTCTTCACGACAACGTACTCGCAGTGTGGAGGCATAAAGACGGACAAATCTTGCACCCAGCCGTTCGTGAATTGGATGTGGGCCTCCAGGGATTTATAATTCTTAAACTGGTTTGCTGTGTATGCGCTGACTCCACAGACAAGGTATGCGAAGATATCGGGATAGGACAAAGGCGGTAGGTCGTCTGGGTTTCCACTCCACTTCCTTAATTCATACTGGTCCACATTACCGATGCACGCAATTTTTTCAAAGTACCGTCTCTTGGCGTCTGGGCGCAATCGGTCGCGATACAGCCCTTTGTCTTTTGCGCTGATTTTGAGCATGGTTCTGGCAGTCCCAATTCCAACACTCCAACACTGTGCGCTTGTTTTGCTTTCTAGCCTACTGACATGGCGCCGCGATCCCACAATGCACTGCGGCGTGACGTCAACTCCAAAGCCCTATAAAGCAGTCAGGCCCTCCTGCAGGTGAGCAGGTGAACTTTCAGAAAGGGAAACTGATCCACTTCCTGCTGCAGACGTCATATCCTTGAAAATCACAATCAGTCACTGGGGATCAGACAGAGATCGTAATGTCAGAGCGAGAATTCAACCGGCAACTGTGAGAAACCCAGACACGCAGACACGCACACACACACACACACACACACACACACACACACACACACACGCACACACACACACACACACAGAGATACACACATGTGTGTATTCATATCCTCGTGGGGACATCTCATTGACTTAATGCTTTCCCTAGCCCAGGGGTCTGCAACCTTTAACACCCAAAGAGCCACTTGGACCCGGTTTCCACGCAAAAGAAAACACTGGGAGCCGCAAATACTTTTTGAAATCTAAAATGAAGATAACACTGTATATATTGTTTTTTACCTTTATGCTTTGTGAGAACATCTAAAGCAAGTAAGTAAAGTTTATTTATTAAGCACTTTTCACAGACAGGCAGTCACAAAGCGCTGTACACAAATATTAAAATAAACAATACAATCAATAGACATTATACACAATGTAAAAGATCAAATGTAAATAATGTAAAGAATATAAAATACGTAGATCAACAAAAGGCTTGTTTGAACAGAAAGGTTTTTAACTGCTTTTTAAAAGAATCCACAGAGAAACTAAGGTGTGTTGCTTATGTAATCCATGAAGTGCTACAGAGAAAATTACATTTTATTTATGTAATTAACACATTTTGAACTCTTAAAGAAATATAACAAAAGGAAAGACACCCAGCTGAACTAAAATGATCCATGTAGCAAACAAAAACTGTTGTCAGCCGCCACCCTTATATCTCCTTTGGGCTGTTGGATCCTTGACCTGACTTTTAAAAAGTAATTGGAAAAAAAGCTCTATGCCGCTAAAAAAAAAAAAAAAAGATATTTGCAAAATTCTGCCTAAATATGTATTTTACCTTGTTAATGTGTGTGGCGGGGCGTGGTCTGCAGTGCTGCTGCAGGGGCACCTGAGCAGCACCCGCAATCGCGCCTCGAGCCTGTGCTCTCTCTGCTGTTGTGTTGTCGGGCTGTGAGCTGAAAAGCTACAGCCGGCTGTATGCGTACAGCAATCGTGTGTGAAAAGTGATCAATAAAGAGATGCTGAAAAGCATGTTCATGCAAACATCATCGGGTCTGCCATGATATGTTTACAATGAGACTTCTGGTCCCCAACCTCGGCACACAGCGTCTGCAAATCGGGGCTTTCATATACACAAGACTGTAAGCTGTGTTTGTTTTTAACATAGTTCACGGTTGAGAACAGCTGCTGACATAATGTGGATCCGAAGATCCATAATTGGCCTATCTGGGGTTGAAAGTCTGGATAAATGCATGGCGTTTCGGCGGGTACACCGGCTTCTGCGAGTGTGACGCTTATTTTGAGCGATGAAAAAAATAATAAGATATAATTTTATTTTTATATTTCAAAATCACAATAATCTTCCAATTTAGAACTACAAGTTAAAAAAAAGAACTAAACACAAATAAAATGCCGCAAAATAAGGACTAAAGAGCCACATGCGGCTCCGGAGCCGCGGGTTGTCGACCCCTGCCCTAGACCCTTACCCTAAACCTTACCCTGACGTAACTGTAACCATGACATTAAAACCATATTTTGAGTCTCAAAATTGTCTTCCAACTCATGGGGACCGGGATTTTGGGCCCCACGAAGATGTTAATACCCGTCCACAGATACACACACACACCTAACACACAGCCCTGAAGCTCCACCTCCCACCAGAAGGTGGGGGTAATGCGCCTGATTGTTGTAGTCAACTGAAGATGAAGAAAAAGAACTACAGCCCCCAGAGGGCACTGCGGCCCGCAGACTGTAAACACACATGAAGGACGGAGAGAGCAGAGAGAAGCATGATCGGTGAGTCTTCCGGACCGGACCGATCAGCTGATTGATCCGGTCAGTCAGCTGATCTGGGTTTTGCTGATTGATGCGGGTCAGTGAGGGTTCTGTGTGGGCTGTCCTGTGTGCGGATCAATGACCTGATTAGAGTAGAGATTGAAAATGTGACGTCATTCAGGGGTAAAACCGCAAAGGATTCTGGAAACGAGTGGCAAGCGGTACTAGCGCACGCAGGCTTTCAATTGAAATCAGTCACACAGCGATAAAAAGAAACACAAAATGGCAAGTAGCTGTTGTATTGTTAACTGCAATAGCCGGTCGCATGACAGCCACGGGAAGCCGACGGGTAAAGAGATCGGTTTTTATCGGATTACATCGTGGAAGAGAAATTGTTCAAGCCATGTTTCCGATGCAGCAAAGAGGCGACGGATGGCCTGGATTGCAACCATTCGAAGACCAAATATAACGTCCCAGAACACTCCAGCTCTCATGTTAGTCTGCTCCAAGCATTTCCACAAAGGTACGTCTTCTGTTGTAGTTATTATGTAATTTATCATAACATAATTGTTGATTTAGGTTACAAATAAGTCTTATATTGATTTGAATTGAATTCGTTGCGCTATGCTGCTTTGTTCACTGTGGCTTTGCGGGCTAATGTTTGTTGTGTTTTGTAGGAAAACCAGCCTACAAAATGCAGGAATGCGATGCAGACTGGGCACCTCTATCAGCCTGGGTCAGACCGAGTTTAAAGCTGCTACCACAGCCAGATTTGATCGGTTAAGAGAGAGAACGATATCAAAAGAGCCACAAAACGTCCCGCATATATGTGCCCAAGGGTTGTATTGAAGCAATCAAGTGATGAATAACTGTTTTCCAGTATGTTGTTTTGATATGGTTTTTTTTTTTTTTTCGTTGCATTGTTGATTTGTTTTTTACCGAAGCAGCTAATAAAGAATGGTGGATTTTTACAATTTTGCCTCCTTCTTGTAAGATTCTATAATAGAATGAAACAATAATGCCAGTTATAAATAAAGACAACAAATTGAATGAATTACGAAACACTCATGTTATTTCTATTAGATCTGAAAATGTTGTGTAATACCACAACCTGAAACGACAAATAGATGCGGACAGGAGATAAAGGAAAAGAATGTAACAACAGCTGTGAAATGGAATAGTCCAAATCACCAAAGTAAACTGGACCTGGGCTTGTTGCAGGGATCTGAAGTTAATAAACATCTTGTGAGTGTCTGTACTCACACTTAGGACCATATAATAATAAATATGTGCGTGATGAAAGTTGGGCAGCACACTGATGTCCTTACTCCACTCTGTATGCTCGTATGGGTCTGACCCTTTCACTCCTTTGATTTTTTCCTCGTACTTTTTTTTTTTTTGCCTTTTCTTCAAGTCTGTCTTTGTACGGACCTGCCATGTTCTCCGTCGTTTTGTACATAACTGTTTTTGGGGCAAATAAAATGCAAGTAGGGATTAAAACCGGAGAATTAATGATTACCGTTGCTGAAAATGCTAGCGCCTGATGCAGTGTTTTGATTTTGTTGCCACTCGTACCCACAATGCAATGCGCGAAAGTCACGTGGTCTGTCAAGCTCTGTTCAGGTGCCACACGCAGTGATGTCATTTTACTTTCAAAAGAACACATGGCAAATAACCTACGTGAAGCTGAAGTGACTGTGTCTGTGTGTGTGTGTGTGTGTGTGCGTGTGTCCTCAGTGTTTGTGCGCTTTAACCTGGGCCCTGGCGTCCCGGTGGAGCTGCAGGAGGAGGCGAGCGTGGCTCAGCTGAAGGAGGTGGTGGGAAGTCAGCAGGGGGTGCGGCCGGAGCGCCTCAGGGTGCTGTTTGCGGGCCGGGAGCTGCAGAGCACCGCCACACTGCAGGTATGGTAGAGGTCAGGGGTCACTGCGGGGTCGAGGCGTCTGCAGGAGGATGTGATCACTCAGAGGGGTCTACAAGTGTCTCCAATACTGTTACATGTCAGTGATCTCATCCTCTTCCTCGACTTTCAGTAAAATTCTGGTTAAACTATCTAGTTTTCACAAACAGGTCCTCTCCTTCTGGAAAATGATTTTCACACTTCTCCCCCCACATGTCGACACTTTGGAACAATAGACTGATAACCGCTAACAGAAAGCCATTATTTACCAGAAACTGGTTTGAGAACGGCATCTTGTTTGTAACTGACCTGTTGGACTCTAATGGTGCTTTACTGGATGATGTATCTTTTCTGAAGAGACATAATTTAGACTGTCCACTAAAAGATACCAGAAAGGTTTGTCGTGCTATCCCATTAGCTCAGCTAATACGCAACACATTGTTACATTCTGACGTCACACCAGCGCTGTCAAGCTTAAAAATTGGAAACTGTAATTTAAATGATAGTAAATGTTCCAATACGTTTATAAGTGTGAACTTCAAATCGATTCTTTTCCATGAGTTTGACTCGGGTAGACGTCTGCAAGCCTTTCACGGGGATCAGTCACTCGTTGAAAAGGCGTTTTCTGAATTTGTTAAGTGGCCTGTTCCCCCAAAAGTTAAAGAAACCCATTTTAAGGTCATTAATAATAAATACCTCGTATCTGAATTTCTAAAGAGGAGGTTTACATTTGGACCCGTGTTCTTTTTGTGATTCAGCCTGTGAGACATTACACCATCTCTTTTTGTCATGTCCTGTATCAGCCGGTTATCATTCAAATCAGTGATATCCCACAGTGTAATTAATATATCTGATATTACCTTCTATATGGATCATTTACATCCATCTGTCTCTACTGTGATTAACAGTATCATCCTCTTAGGTAAATACCATCTACATTGTAGCCAGTGGAGAAATACTACACTGTCCTCCATGTGGGTCATTATTCACATCACTGAAGAAACTGAAATCCAGCAGATCTGTTAAAATCTATGATGACGTTTCTCATCTGTTACTGTTTTGATTTTTGCCTCCAGTGTTTTGTTGTTTTTGTTGTCTTTGAATATTGCTCTATGCTTTTATCCTCTACGACAGTTTGTATTCGTATTGTTTTAATTATTAATTAAAAAAAACCTTTCTCTTCCTCCTTCTGTATCTCAGGGCAGCGACCTCCCGGAGCAGAGCACCGTCCACGTTGTCCTCCCTCCTTCAGGCGCCTCCTCCTTTCAGCAGCTCATGCAGGAGCACCGAGCTGAGGGCTCTTTGACCAGGCTGGACCTCAGCTCCTCGCGACTCCCTGCCAGCAGTGAGGGAGGAGGGGGCGGAGCAGAGGGGGAGAGCCTGGAGGAGGTGCAGGCTGTAGCTCACAGCAGTGAGTATGTCATGGTTACAGGTGCCTCGAGGCCCCGCCCCTCGCTGCTGCTGAAACTCCTGAAATGTAATGTTTTTTCTAATGAAACAAAAAACACGCCGGATACTCAGAAAGACTCATTTATTTATTTTATGATTGATTTTTATTCAATTTAAATTTTATTTTAACTGTTGCTGCAGCTGACAGTACGTCCTGCTTGAGTCCCGAGTTTACGAGGGGCACCTGAATGCATCACCTGTCTCCGTTTGATCAGTGATCCATCGCACACCTGAGATGGAAGTGTGAGGGAGGAGTCGGTTATATTTCTGATGAAAGAATGAAAAATGAGCTGAAACACGTTTTTATCCACATTATTAAGCTGAGTTTCATCAGTGAAGCTACTGCACTACAAACATCTTAAAGTACTTTTTGTATACAAATACATGAAACACATGAAGTGCTGTAATACTCCCTTCAGAGTAGTATTGCTCAGTACCTCGCTGGAGCTGTGAGTTCCAGTGCTTCTTGTTTCTTATTTACGATAATGAAGAAAAATGTTTGTAAAGAAATGTCCCTAAGCGCGAGAGCGCCACCTTCTGGCTGTAGGAGCACATTACATTCTTTCTGCTGCCTGGAAAAGACAAGTACCAACAGATACTCTGAAATTGTATTTATAACCCTAATCATGCTTGGCAGCACCTTACTGCTCTGACTGTGTACTGTGTGTACTGTGTGTACTGTGTGTAAAGGTGTGCGTGCCTGTAGTACCTTCTTTGTGTTCTGTAAGAGCTGCTGCTCCATCGAGCCAGGAAAACTGCGAGCGCGCTGCCAATCCTGCAAACAGACGACGCTGACTCTCAGCAGGGTGAGAGATGTTACTGCTTACACTACAGTACTTGTACTACAGTGCTTATACTGCAGTACTTGTACTACAGTACTTATACTGCAGTACTTGTACTACAGAGCTAATACTGCAGTACTTGTACTACAGTGCTTATACTGCAGTACTTGTACTACAGAGCTAATACTGCAGTACTTGTACTACAGTGCTTATACTGCAGTACTTGTACTACAGAGCTAATACTGCAGTACTTGTACTACAGTGCTTATACTGCAGTACTTATACTACAGAGCTAATACTGCAGTACTTGTACTACAGTGCTTATACTGCAGTACTTGTACTACAGTGCTTATACTGCAGTACTTGTACTACAGTGCTTATACTGCAGTACTTATACTACAGAGCTAATACTGCAGTACTTGTACTACAGTGCTTATACTGCAGTACTTATACTACAGAGCTAATACTGCAGTACTTGTACTACAGTGCTTATACTGCAGTACTTATACTACAGTGCTTATACTGCAGTACTTATACTACAGTGCTTATACTGCAGTACTTGTACTACAGTGCTAATACTGAAGTACTTATACTACAGAGCTAATACTGCAGTACTTATACTACAGTGCTTATACTGCAGTACTTATACTACAGTGCTTATACTGCAGTACTTATACTACAGTGCTAATACTGAAGTACTTATACTACAGAGCTAATACTGCAGTACTTATACTACAGTGCTTATACTGCAGTACTTGTACTATAGAGCTTATACTGCAGTACTGCGCTGTCTGTGTTGCAGGGTCCGTCCTGCTGGGACGACGTGCTCCTCCCCGGTCGCATCCATGGCATCTGTCAATCAGAGGGTTGTCAGGGCAACGAAGCGGTAAGGGGCGAGGCTTCATCAAATCTAATTAAGTGATGAATCAGAAAATAACCAGCGGCTCAGAGACTTATCTGTAAACTATTGATCAGCTGTCAGAGGGGTGGAGCCAAGTGAGGAGCCTGGCTTCAGTTTTTCTGGGAACTTTTTATTGTCACATGAGCCAACACAGATAATGTCATTGTGTGTGTGTGTGTCTTCAGGAGTTTTACATGAAGTGTGCGTCTCACCCGACGTCAGATGATGACTTTTCTGTGGCCCTCGACCTCATCATGACCAACACCAGAGGCGTGCCCTGCATCGCCTGCACCGATGTCATGTATGGCGTGCACGCGCACGCACACACACACACGCACACACACACACACACACACACACACACACAGACCACCCATCAGCCTGGTGTAACCCCACCCCTTCTGCCTCTCAGGGGTGTGGTCCTGGTCTTCCAGTGCTTGGAGCGTCATGTGATCTGTCTCGACTGTTTCCAGCGTTATTGCCAGACCCGCCTGAATGACCGGCAGTTTGTGTACCATCCTGTGATTGGCTACTCGCTGCCGTGTGCAGGTGGGATCAATGCAACCTTCACTTTCTGTAGAAGTATGTCAGGATAAGACTGTCCGAGAATCTGAATTCATTTTCAATGATCATTGTTGATTAACTGCAGACAGGACATCATCAGACACACGTGTGAGTGCGCACACGCGTGTAAACATGTTTCATGTGTTAATGTTTCAGTCGGCTGCGACGACTCTCTGATTAAAGAAGTTCATCATTTCAGGATCCTGGGAGACGAGCAGGTACACACAGTACTGCATCACAAAGATAATTATACAAATACTCTCAGTGAGTGAAATATTGTGAAGTCTGTCAACACTCGGCCAAAAAAACCCAACAACAACAAATGATCGGAAAATAAAAACAAAGAAAGAATGCGATAGGTTTGTAGCTTGAACCTATTCGCTGGAATGTTGAAGACAATTTAATTACACAGCAAGCAAGACACGAGTAGGCAACGTCCTTTATGTTTTACGTGCACGGGAGAGAACTGAACAAGCGCCGTTCCTTCGCTTGACCCCAGTTGCTCTCGTCCGCTCTCCCGTATCACTGCTTTTTTATTGTGGTTACATGAATATGCATAGGTTCATTAACATATGACGTATACATACACACAAAGAGTACCTTGCCTGTGCGTTGTGTAAGTATGTGTGTGTGTGTGTGTGTGTGTGTGTGTGTGAGAATGTGAACCTGTGAAGACTCCCCAAAGCTGGTGCCAGGAGTCTAGCGGTCCATCTAAACAAAAGGCTCTTATACTTAACCAGATACAGAGTAGGTGTCCTCCTATACCATAAATCAGTAAGAGCAGATATAACCTCTCTCCTGACCTTAAGTTGTGTGTGCATGCCAGAATGCTCTGGAATGCACACAAAGTTTGCAGACTATTAAGGATCAAAACCTCTACCAATCTACAACTGGTCATAAAACTCTAAGCATATATGGGTAGATATTTCTAAGCATAAATGACAATCCACTGTATAAACCTAACAGAAAGAAATGAGTGAACGTGGCAGACAGATGTCAGACACACTCTCAAATATGAAACCACTGAAGAAGATTTTTGTGAGCGCAAACAGGAACCAGTAAGAGCCAATGAGAGGCCTCTGCCTCAATCATTAATTACTGTGAGCAGTAAGGGGTAACCGCGGCAACGATAATATAAAAAATAAAGAAATGAATGAAAAGAATTGAACAGAAACCAAAGTTCATCCAGTGAGCACGCTCCAGGTGAGTCAGCTGAACCACCTGCACCCTCAGTCACCTTCGCTGTGTCCTCTCAGTATGGGCGCTACCTGCAGTACGGCGCCGAGGAGTGTCTGCTCATCACTGGAGGAATGATGTGTCCATCACCTGGCTGTGGGGCGGGGCTTGTCCCACCTGATGGCAGCAGGAAGGTGGAGTGTGACCGCCGGCTTGGCTGCGGCTTCGTCTTCTGCAGACTCTGCAGGGGGAGTACCATGAGGGTCCGTGTCAGGCAGTGACAGCCCCGCCCACAGGGGAAGCAGCACAGGTGAGCTGGCCAGTTACAGAGGTTGTAGGACGATGATGAAGATAAAACAATCAGCTTACTCCTCCTCTTCCTAAGGGCTTCGTGGTCGGGGAGGAGGCGTCGCTCAGGGGGAGATGGGAGCGAGCGTCTCTGCTCGTCATCGCCGAGTTGACCCGGCGCTGCCCAACGTGTTCAGTTCCCGTGGAGAGAAACGGTAAGGGACGGCTGTGATGTCATACGTGTCAGGTATCGTGTGACAATGGCTGACACGCTGTCTCCCCCTGCAGGTGGCTGTATGCACATGCACTGCCCGCTGTGCAAGGCCGAGTGGTGCTGGCTCTGTGGAGTCCCCTGGAACAGAGAGTGTATGGGAAACCACTGGTTCGGTTAAGTGGGTCACATGACTGCTTGCGGTCACAGAAAAGACTGATTGCTTTAACATGTTCTTCCTTTTTGTTGAAGCCCTTTCACAATAAAAGTCAAATGAAGTTTTACTCTGACTGAAGTCACAGACTCGGATCGATCTGTTTGATCAGCCAGGCAACAAAAGGTGTGTCTGTATGACTATATTCCTGTTTGGTGTACAGCAGGTATGTTCACAGGTTGTATTCATCAGGAGGCCAGCTGTGTTTGAATAAACATGAATCCAACAGTGGGAAAAATGTTAATTTCACTCTTGGACTTTCAGGTTTTACTGTCTCCTTTGTTAATTTGAGTAAATGAAAAACATTTCTGAGTTAAAATATCTTCATGTGTATGCTCAATCGTCCAGGTAAGGAAAGTTGATTCTGTTCATCTGGAAATGTTTTGTCATCATCAGGTGCCGTCTTCAGTCTCAGCTGACTGCAGGTTTCCAACCTTAAACAGGACATTTACACAATGACTGAAACCAGCACCACTGAATGAACAATGGGCCCTGAGGTCAGTTTATGATATGCAAACTATCATGACCATTGATCAACAACCACTGATCAAGAAGGCCCTGAGTAAATGTGGTTATCCCAGCTGGACATTTGTCAAAGCTGGGAACGCTCCTAAAGAAAGCTGCAGCTGATCTAGGAGAGAAGGACAACCGCTGCCTAAGTGAAAACCTGTAGTCATCCCGTACGTGTCCGGAGTATCGGAACAGCTGAGACGCATTTGTTTTCTAAACATCGCATCTCTTTGGCTTTTAAACCCCAAAACACGGTGCGCCAAAGATTGGTCCACCCCAAGGATCGGGTCCTCCGACATAAAGTGAGTGGTGCTAGTTTCAGTCATTGTGCAAATGTCCTGTTTATAAGGTTGGAAACCTGCAGTCAGCTGAGACTGAAGACGTCACCTGATGATGATGAAAAGCTTCTCTCACTGAAAACGTCCAGATGAACAGAATCAACTTCTTGGGATTTCTGAGCTACTTTAGGCTCATGCAGAGGTCACATCGGTTGGCTTTGTTTGGTCCCTGCTGAAGTCTTGGTGGTTTGAAGTTGGCGTATGTGTGTGTGTGTGAGAGAGAGTGAAAGAGAAATAAAGCTCTAACTATATATGAAGCCCTGTATGAGTTTCCACAGATGCTTTTTGTATTAAAATGAGTTCATTCACCTTTACGCTCTGAATCTGGTCCTCGTGTTGGGACCGATGGCGAGCACATCATTGATGTTGAGGAGACAGCTCAGATTCATCATGTGACTAAACAGGAAAACAAAGAATTTGTACAGCTTTTATTTTTTTCTACTAACAAAGAAGTAAAACTCAAACATACCATATATCATTCTCGTCTGCTTGAACCTTGGGTCAACACCTGAACGTGGACTGAGGTGGAACTCTACCATCTCCACCCACTGATAAGATGAACCATAAACCTTTGAGCTGCAACACGTCACCATCAGCTGACTTTAAAGGTTTGTTTTCGTCAACTGAAACCAGCAGAGAGCTCAGAGGTCCATCAGCTTTAACAGAAGCAGGATGAAGAGAGGAGCCCAGGTTGGTCTGGCAGGTCTGTGTAATACTGGACTGGAGCTGGAGGACATGACAGGAAGAACCGTCCAGGTGAGTGGGATTTTCCTCATATGCAGCCAGTCGGAGCTTAACTCATCAATGCTTAAAAATATTTTTACTCATAACAAACTTTATTCGATTGCTTAGTGGGTGTCTTTAACAGAATTTAGCAGAAAAAACAAAGTGTATCCAGGTGTCCTCAGGTATCTATTTGTCCTCAGGAATCTGGGTGTCCGCAGGGATCCAGGTCCTCGGTGTCAGCAGCAGCTTGGTGGGTGTCTTATTACAGAGGTCGGTGGAGGCAGGAAAGAAGAAAGCTTACAGGTAAGTCCAGCTGAGCTTAGTCAGTTGTTGCAACAAGTCTGAGTTTGGTCTTCATCAAAGCTTCTTTTTCAGGATTTCAGGTAGAGGTCAAATACTGTGGTCTGGCTGAGGATGATGAAGATGACAAAGAGCAGAGGGACAAAACAGACAACATCAACAAAAACCAACAACTCAACAAAAAACTGCTCGATCACTTCAGACACCTGGCTGCATCCAACCAGGACACTGACCAGGTAACAATCAGTGAGAAGTGTCCGTATAAAATCAAACCATTTTTGTTTTCCTCTGTTTGTGTTCATGTTTGTGTGTTTGTTCAGGTGGACCTTCAGCTTCTGGACCGGGCGATCTCAGACGGAGCTGATCCAAACGCCTCAGACAGATATGGACAGACCGTCCTGCACGAGGTCACACTGGAAGTCACTTCTGCCCTGTTAGCCGTTTGTTCACACACCTGGAGGACGGTCACTGAAAGCTTCTGGAGAGCTTGTGCTGTGTCTGTGTGGTACAGGTGTGTGTCTGCGGAGAACTAATGCAGGTACATGTGTGTGTTCAGATCTCCAGAGCGTGGAGAGTGGATGTGATGCGGTTCTTCCTAGACCGGGGCTCAGACCTCCTGCGCCCGGATCAGTTTGGAGTCACTGTGCTGCATGTGGCCTCGGCGCTGGACTATCAGGGCATGATCCAGTTCCTGCTGGACCGAAAAGGTCTGTGGACACTAAAGCATGAACAATGTGTGATGGAAGTCATGTGATAGAGTCACGTGACTGCATGTGTGTTATGATCAGCTGATCCGGAGGCTCGCACCTTTCTGGACCAGCAGACCCCGCTTCACTACGCTGCAAAGAACGATGCCATTGGTTCGATCAGGCTTCTGCTGCAGGCCGGAGCCTCCATCGGCTGCACCAACTACAAACACAGGACACCGCTGCAGCTCGCCGCTAACGCAGGTACCACTGACACACACTGCAAAAATTGCCTGTTTAGAAATAAGGAAAAAATGTATTGACTTTAAGAAGATCCCGACTATAATCAAGTGAAATAAGATAATTACACTCAATAAGATTTCTTGAAATAAGAACAATTATGTAGACAAGTGAGAAATGAAGTATCTTTGAAGTCAGATCAACTGAAAACAAGCCCGTCAGTAATGCTTTCAGTGTTGTTTCTTTCTCACTTTGAGAGGAAGGGTCTGAAAACAAGACTCTTCTGGTCACCAGTCTGTCACAGAGCTAACAACCTCGCCTGTGGACGATTTGGAATAAGCGATTAACTTCAGTCTTTGGACTGTGGAAGAGAACCCAGAGGGAGAGACACAAGGCAGATGCTGGAGTTGAACTCAGAACCTTCTTGTTGGAGGGAGTGGTGCTAGCTACCGGACCACTTTCCTGTCCACGTTTTTAAAAGTCTGTACAAGAAAAAACTGCACTGCAAAAATCGATTTTCAAGAAAGTAAAAAAAACCTGTTTATGAACATTTTTTTGTATTTTTGTCTAAAAAGAAAACATATTCTTATCTTGTTCCTTCAGTGGGCTGGTTTCAGTCATTATGCAAATGTACTGTTTATAAGGTTTGGGGAAACCTGCAGTCAGCTGAGACTGAAGAAGTCACTTGGATGAGTGACGAAACGTTTCTCCCACAAAACGCTACGTCCAGATGAACAGATTCAACTTTTGGAGATATTCTTACCAAGCAAAATTAAGCACATTCTACAAAAATATGTCTAACCTTTTCATAATAAGATATTTCAGAGACAGACACTATCTCTACTTTCAAGATTAGGCTTCAAACTTTCCTTTTTGCTAAAGCATATAGTTAGGGCTGGACCAGGTGACCCTGAATCCTCCCTTAGTTATGCTGCAATAGGTGTAGGCTGCTGGGGGATTCCCATGATGCACTGGGTGTTTCTTCTTCAGTCAGCTTTTCACTTATTTACCTCGTTGCATTTGATTATTCGTTATTATTAACCTCTGGCTCTCTTCCACAGCATTTCTTTGTTGCGTCTTCCTCTGCTAACCTCCAGATGGCCCCACCCCTTCCTGAGCCTGGTTCTGCCAGAGGTGTCTTCCTGTTAAGAGGAAGTTTTTCCTTCCCACTGTCTGATTGTAATCATCTCTTTGTGTCTTCAGAGCGTAGTGAAGCAGCTTGTGTGCTGTTGGAGCTTGGGGCGGATGCGGGGTTGAAGGACTCTGATGGACAGTTCTGCATAACAGCTCTGATTGGCCGGATGAGTCCAGTGGTATAAGATAAGATAAGATGAGATAAAATAAGATAAGATGACCTTTATTAGTCCCACAGGTGGGAAATTTGTTTTGTTGTAGCAAAAGTGCAAAGTTATGTAGCAGAAATTAGAAAACACTGGAATGCAATAAAATACAATAGAATAAAATAGAAATACAAATACTATATACAACTGAGTAGGAAAACACAAAAATACAACTTCATCAGAAGAAGAATTGCACATATAGCAGTCTTATTGCACGTGTGTGGGTTTGTGTGTTTGATCAGCTGCAAAAGTCTTTATTGTGGAGTCTGACAGCAGTGGGGAGGAAAGACCTGCGAAATCTCTCCGTCCCACACCGTGGGTGCCGCAGTCTCCCACTGAAGGAGCTGCTCAGTGCTGTCAGAGTCTCCTGCATGGGGTGGGAGATGTTGTCCAACAGGGATGACAGCTTAGCCACCATTCTCCTGTCACTCACCACCTCCACTGGGTCCAGAGGGCATCCTAGAACAGAGCTGGTCCTGGATCAGCCTGTTCAGTCTCTTCCTGTCCCCGGCAGAGATGCTGCCATCCCAGCAGACCACACCATAGAAGATGGCTGAGGCCACCACAGAAGGTCTCCAGGAGTGGGCCCTCTACTCCAAACGACCTGAGTCTCTGCAGCAGGTACAGCCTGCTCTGCCCTTTCCTGTAGAGGGCGTCTGAGTTATGAGTCCAGTCCAGTTTATTGTTCAGATGAACACCAAGGTACCTGTAGCTGTCCACAGCCTCAATGTCCATACCTTGGATGTTCAGTGGTTGCAGTGGAGGATGTTTGTGCCTGTGGAAGTCTACCACCAGCTCCTTGGTTTTACTGGCATTGATCTGGAGGTAGTTCAGCTGGCACCAGTCCACAAAGTCTTGAGTCAGTCCTCTGTACTCCTTGTCGTCCCCATCAGTGATGAGGCCGACTATTGCAGAGTCATCAGAGAACTTCTGCAGGAAGCACTGGGTGGAGTTGTGGGAGAAGTCTGCAGTGTAGATGGTGAAGAGGAACGGAGCCAGAACCGTTCCCTGTGGGGCCCCCGAACTGCAGACGACCCTGTCCGACACACAGCCCTGAGTCCTCACATACTGTGGTCGGTCGGTGAGGTAGTCCAAAATCCAGGTAGTGAGGTGATGGTCCACTCCTGAGTTCTCCAGCTTGTCCTTCAGAACCGAGGAAAGAATGGTGTTAAAGGCACTGGAGAAATCAAAGAACATGATTCTCACAGTGCTCCCAGCGGTCTCCAGGTGAGCGAGGGAGCGATGTAGGAGGGGAATGACGGCATCATCCGCTCCGGTGCCAGGCTGGTAGGCAAACTGAAGTGGGTCCAGTGACGAGCTCACCAGGCGCCGAAGCTGAGCCAGGACCAACCGCTCCAGGGTCTTCATCAGGTGGGATGTCAGAGCCACCGGCCTGTAGCTGTTGAGGTCCTTGGGGCGTGAAGTCTTTGGCACTGGTACAACACAGGAGGTTTTCCAGAGCTGTGGGACTCTCCCCAGCCTCAGGCTCAGGTTGAAGAGGTGCTCGATCACCCCACACAGTTGGTCCGCGCAGGACCTGACGACCCTTAAATTGATGCCATCTGGGCCCGCTGCCTTCTTGGCTTTAATCCTCCTCAGTTCCTTCCTAACCTGGGTGGTTGAGAGAGACAAGCGGGAGCCTTGTGTTGAGTGTGTACTGGATGCTGTTGTTGGGGGTGGGGAGGAGTGAGCAGGGTGAATAGAGGAGGTGTGAAGTGTCTGAGGTGTCAGAGGTGGAACAGCAGCAGTGGGGGTGGGTGAGTCTGCAGCCGATGTTGGAGACTGCCTCATGGCTGAATCAAATCTGTTGAAGAAATGATTCAGTTCATTTGCCCACCTCACATCCCTCCCAGGCAGAGAGTCCCACCTAAAAACAACACAGAGCTGTGATTCGTTCACAGACATTGTTATGTAACATGTGGTTGTGTTTAGGCTCAGCTGGCTCTCAGTCAGTTCCATGTATTCAACCGAATGACCAGGCAGCACTACTACTACCTGAACCTGCTGGAACCAGAACTACACTCACCTGAGGACCACCTGTCAGGTGATACTACAGTGTGCAGTCTGGCGTACAGCAGCCTCACAGCTGCAGCAGTACTTCTGCAGTAGTGTTGATATTACGGCTGCTGGTCTTGCCTAACACCCCTCTGTCTGTCTGTAGGTGTGTGGGTCGGTGAGCCAATGTCTCCGGTAAGTTTCAGCAGTAAGTGAAGGGAAGCCTGGGTTCAAACCTCGGTATCGCCATTAGCACCACCTGAGCTACATTTAAAGAAAAAAAATAATCTTCTCCGGAGGGATCCCCTTGATTTAATAAGGCATCCCATAATATTACTCGTGGATTAGTGTCCTCCTAAACTAAAATTAGGATCAAACTGTAGAAAAAAATAAATGATGATGATGTTGCAGATGTTAACTGGGAGTTGGGGTGTCTACATGACTGAGTCAGGTTCCTTCACTAAGTGCCTGTCTGAAGTTCTTAAATCATTGTAATAAGTCCTCAAACAGCTCTTTGGATCAACTCCTCGTCCTCTGAAGGATGTATGACGGTGCGGGTACACATCTACTCTGTGGCCCTGGGATCACCGCTCTGCTTTTTCTTTTGATGCGGTTATTTTAGCTTCATCAAGCTATCCTGATGGTTCACTGCCGAGCGTGAAGTGGCAGAAAAGAGAACGCCTCAGGTTTGAGGTCATGGTCCTCAACAGGAAAAGGGTGGAGGCCCTACTCCAGAACAGGGACAAAGTGGAGGAGTTTAAGTATGTTGGGTTCTTGTTTAAGTGAGGGCAGACACATGTCGACACACGGTTTAGCACCATGACTGCAGTGACACTGTAGCTTTGGTGAAACCAAAGGTGTCCATTTAACAGCTGATCTACTTCCACCCTCATCTACGCTCACAAGCTGTGGTTAGTGACCAAAAGTATAAGACTGAAGATACATGAAGCAGAAACAAGCTTCCTCTGCAGAGGATCTGGGCTCAGCCTTACGACAGGGCGGGAGCCTGGAGTAGAGCCACTACCACTACACTACTTAAAACGGCTTCTAGTATGTGTCAACACAACTCTCGTTTATCCTCGGGCTAGGAACTGTTGCTTGAATAATTCATGGGTCAGAGTTCAGAGGGTCAATAACCAAAACCATCCAGTGAAAATGGTCAGGTACAAGGACTAGACTGAACATGAGTGAAAAGCAGCCAATGTCCAAAGAGGAACAAAACAAGTACATTAGCGATGGCTTAAGACTGCACAGCACTGGTTGACGGAGCTTAAGAACTGGTACAGGTTATTTTTGTTTGATGGCATCAGTGCACAGAGCATTTTATTTTGCGTGCTATAAATGCAGTCGGACATCAGCTGTACCTGTATCTGTTCCAGCTGCAGATGGTGATTCAGGAGGAGAAACTGGATCTCATCATGAATCCCATCTTCCTCAAACTGATCCAGGTCAAATGGAATCTCTACGGCAGGTAAACCCTCTCTGACTGACGGTTATGTCAGGTGATAGGACACTTTTCTACCTGCATGTCTGTCTGTGCTGCTGACAGGTTTGGGGCATGGCTTCTCCTTATCCTTAACTTCCTGTTTAATGTTTCCTGGACGACTGTCGCTATCTCAGTGTCTGTCCACCGAGACTCACCTGATCGTTATGTCCTCCCCGAGGTAACCTGTCTGTCACACCTAACCTATCTATCTATGTGTCACCTGTGTGTCTCTCACATGCGTTCCTCTAACATTTATGTTTCCCCTGTCCGTCTCAGGACTGGTGGCGTGTCCTCTTTGTGGTCCTGGCGCTCCTGTTGACCCTAGAGGAAGTGCTAAGGGAGGTGTGGGACACCCTGCGCTCAAGGAAGAAGCTCCACCTCTGGCAGCAGTTGGTGAATGACAGGGGATTTCTTTAAATCACCCCGTAGTTCTTCAGCTAAGATTCTTGAGTTAGAAAACACAAACACTGCAGTTGTCTTTCACTCGCGAGGGGCAGTCATGGAACACAAGATCTCCGCCTCATGACTGTCTGCGTCCTTTATTTATACAAGATTGTTCTGTGTGTGTGTGTGTGTGTACAAAGATAACAACGTCACTCAGAGCAGCAGGTTTTTCCCTTTTCTACATCTGTATGTTCTTGTAAAAGAGCTTAGGTTTCTTTTCTCTACATCTAAATGTTCTCTGAAAACAGGAAGCGGTTAGTAGCTGAATAAGTTCATCACACAAGTTACTAGGTGAAAAGTCACGTAGACATGTGCTTAATGATATATGAAAGAATACATTTCATGTAGCTGATCACATACACAATTTTCTTCTGACAGTGAAGCATCGTCTCCAGAGTGACCTGAGCTGCTCACATCCCATGTGGCCACAGGTAGGAATCAGGATGATGTGGACAGGAACAGGAAGTATTAGATGTTTCAGGTGTATGTTGTGTTTGCAGGAGAGAGAGTTTCTACTGAACCAGTTCAAACTGGTCGACAGGAAGAGAGGAAGCTACTGCCGGGACCTATGGTACTGACGCACACACACACACACACACACACACACACATACTCTTGTCTGTATGGTCTTTTGGGAACCTTCAGTTACTTCCAGCTTTATCAGGACACTCAGGTTGCCTTTTTAACACAAACCAAATGTAATCATGTGTGAAACAATCACTTTATTACATTTTAGCTTCACGGTGTCACAGTGTGAATGTGTGGTCAGAGCAATCAGAAAGAGTATCTGCATCACGATGGACATCAGCTGTGCAGATCAATATCACAGCAAGAAATCAGGACATTGAAACCCCCACCATCAAAAGTATAACGCAGAGAAATCAAGTTCAGCTCTAGTATCAGTCCACATTAATCCACTGGAGGAGGCAGAAAAAAAGCTCAGAAAATGTTCAAATATGTTTGGTGTGATCTTTAAATGATCATTTGCATGGATCAATGAAAAAGGTAGAAATTCATCACCAGCTGAGCAGGTCACGCCGTACACATCAGAGTGGAGTTTAATTCCTCCACAGGTTGCCCTGATGGTCGTATCTAATTGTTGTTTCTAATTGTTTCTACTGTTTCATTTTATTCTAGTGTTTTCTGTGCTGTCATTTGATTTTCCTCTGTGCCTCTTCTACTTTCACTTACTTCCTGTCTTATTTTGGAAAGTAGCTCACCTGGTGTGTCTCCTTGCTGTCTACTTCACCCTAAACCAGGGCTATTAAACTTACTGCCTGTGGGGAACATCCGGCTCGCAATACAGTCATATCCAACCCGTGACATAATTACATGATTATATGTCAGTTATTAATGGTCCATCAATGTGTGGGAGCTGAATCTTCAGCCCTACTGAGAACCCATGGAGGCAGGGGTGGGGCTTTATTTTGATGGGCAAACCCTGCAGTCAATCACATGCAAAAACAGACTGCAAAAACAGACTGGGCTCATACCATTATTTCTTTCCCTCTCCCATCTCCTTTTTCCTATCCTATTTTGTCAAGCACCTTGGTTATACCCTTGGTTTTTTAGTGTGCTTTATAAATAAAGTTTATTATTATTATTATTATTATGTGAAAGAAGGGAGGGGTAGATAAGAGAAAAGGAGAAAAGAGTGAAAACACCAAATGAGCATCTGGCTGTACTTTCATGATTGTGGAGAATGAGAAGCTGAGTGCAGCATTTTTTTAAATTAGCAGCTGGATAAAGAGAAAATTGCTTCCTTGAAAGAGAATAAATGTGCCGTTCAGAATTGAATATTACAAAAAATAAACTATACACAAAGTGTGTTTGAATGGCAGAGATGCAGAAATGTGTGCATGTTGCACAGAGCCATGGCTCGGTGTCTGAATGAGTCTCACAGGCCTGATTGTGCGCTTCTAGCCATTCATAATTATAATTATAATTTATAATTCTTAATTTGTTTGATCTCCTGCTCTCTGTAAACAAGCATAAGCAGGAATGTTGGACTTTTAACTGTATTTGTAATTTGTAATGTAAGTTTTACAGCTTTTCCTACTGATAAAAACCTCCCTTATGGCCATTCATACAACACAAAGTCATGAAGCCATAAACCATTAAATGACAGAATAGTTTCTGTTTTTCACTTTCTGCCATAATCATAAAGAGCACAAGTCTGTATAGTTAAAAAAAACCCTGAACAGTGTGTGCAATGAGCCAGCAGAACTTTTTCTGTAATTTCACTCATTTATTTCTTATAGTTTAAAGAGTCGTGCTGACAGATTTCCTTCTTTATCACAGCAATTTTACTTCATCCATCTATCTTCTTTCACTTATTCGGGGCACGGGTAGCGGAGGCAGCAGCCTAAGCAGAGAAGCCCAGATTCAAGATTCAATTCAAGATTCAAAAGCTTTATTGTCAATACAACAGTATTGACACCTGATCCAGCAGTAGTGTTTCACCCCAAGCCCCCCATGGTGCATTTATAAGTATATAAAAGATATATCTCCAAGAGATATAAAACTGGGATTTACAAATAAATAACGTGCTAAATTTCGGTAAAATTAAGGTACGGTAATTAAGGTACTCATTACTAACTATACAATACTAAATGTATAATAAACAAAGACAGCACAGAGACAATACAAAGTGGATTTTGCAGCGGTATTGAATACCAGGTTCAAGTTATTGTCAGGATATTACAGACAAGACATGACAAAGACATGTGCAAAATGCAAAATGTGCAAATGTAGTATAATTTAGATGTGTGTTCAGTCACTATATGACTGAGTGTGCAAACAGGCATATTGTCCCCCGATGGATTGTGTAAGTTTGAGTTTGAGTCGTTTGGTGAGTATTGTAGGTGTTTGTAAAGGTGTTTGTGTATATCAGTTCTTTGGTGGTAGTGAGTTGAGGGCTCTGACTGCTTGGGGGAAGAAGCTCTTGCAGTGTCTGGTCGTTAAGTTTTGATGCTGCAAAACCATCTGCCAGATGGAAGGAGGGAGAATGGTGCATGTGAGGGGTGGAAAGTGTCCTTCACCATGCTGTTCGCACGTCGGATGATGTGTTTGTCGTAGAGTTGGGAGATGGGTGGGAGAGGGCCTCCAATGATCCTCTCTGCTGTCCTCACTATCCGATGCAGAGACTTCTTTTCAGCGAGGGTGCACTTTCCTAAGAAAGTGAAGACGTTGTTAGGCTTTCTTCATGATGCTGGTGGTGTTCAGGTTCCAGGAGAGGTCAGCTGATATGTGCAGTGGGGTGTGGGCTAGGGCTGGGCCATATTATACCGTTCACGGTAATACCGGTACAATGTTAGGCAACGATAAGAAAATGAAATATCGCGATAGAATATGGGTAAAACGCGCATGCAGTGCCTTTGTTTTCATACGCACATGGCCGAAAAAGCACGGCGGCAACGGAGAATGAGAAGGGGGAAAGTGGATTGTTGAGTGAAACGGATGAACCAGAATTGGTTTGTAAAAATGGTGCAACTTCAGTGATGTGGAACTGGTTTGGTGTTTGTCCGTCAGATACACAACAAAGCACTTTTTTTTTTGTAGAACATGCAAGCGGGCCGTCGTTATTGCCGTATTTGTCGGACTAAGGTGCTCGTAAATCTGGGAGTAACCTGGGTCCTAAACTCCGTCCTCTTCAGGTCCCAAAGTCAAACAAACACTGCAGCATCACTGAGAGTTAAACTGTCTAAATTCTTTCATCTTTAATAAAACGATCAGCATTGCTGCTTTACCAGGTGTAACTATGAAGTTTAACATCCAGACATCCATGAAAACAGAATTTATTACATTTAACGGAGTTAGAAGTTAGCAGGAAGTAAGCGGAAGTAAGCGGAAGTTAGCTCGCTAGTTTCACTAGTTACCTAAACATGATATAGCATGTTCTGACTGAGAGATTTCTGAAAAAATTCAAACGTACAGCTCTGCTATCACTTCCAACATAAATGAAGACAGGAAACTAAACAGCAGTGATGTTTGTAGGGTTACTGAAGTTGGGCTAGCTGCTATATAATGATGTGCTACGTGATCGCTAGCGACACAGCTATGTTAGCATAACATAAACAGTGAAGCTGCAGGATGAACGCTAACACTTTTCCACTCGATAAAAGTTAACGTGAGGGTTCCTGATAGAGACAAATGCAATCGCATGGCAGGATGCTGTAAACGGACCAAACTTCAGTCAGGAGAACAACTGAGATAATCCATCCACAATACGAGGTTAGTCATTAATATACTGCAACAACATGGGAATAGAGCAGCTGTGATAGAATACAGCATTAATGAATCAATGGTACAGAAGTGGAGGAAGCAAGAAGACTGAGTTGAATAAAGTTTGATTTATCTGACTGCTTTGTTTCTCTTAATGTACCTTATAATCCCGTGCACGTTATGGTCCGAAAAATACGCATTTGATTTTTTTATTTGGCACACTGCAGTTTAATGTTGCAAAGCACCTCTTTTTAACTTCAGTGGATATTATACATGGTTATGCTCAGGATATGTGGTTATGCTCACTTCACCCGTTGCCTACTGGTGGTGGTCAGAGGGCCCGGTGGCGCCAGTGTCCGGCAGCCTCGCCTCTGTCAGTGCGCCCCAGGGTGGCTGTGGCTACAACGTAGCTTGCCATCACCAGTGTGTGAATGTGTGCGTGAATGGGTGAATGACTGGATATGTAAAGCGCTTTGGGGTCCTTAGGGACCATAAAGGCGCTATATAAATACAGGCCATTTTACCATTTTTTACCATATGTCAGCCCATTTCTACTGGAAATGCCTTTTGGTTAAACTTTCAGCAAGGAATTTGCATTTGCACTGTTAAATTTTTATATAGCTTTAATGCACATAAAAAACAGCTGCTTGTTCAAGTGAAAATAAATGGATGAGGGTTTTTTTGCGCTAGTAAAGTTGTGGGGTTGTATTTTGTCTCGCAGAAATTATATCGTCAGTTATATCGTTATCGCAAATTTTCAAATCTATATCGTGATATATATTTTTGGCCATATCGCCCTGCTCTAGTGTGGGCCATTGAGCTCTTCCTGAAGTTAACAACCATCTCTTTAGTCTTCTGAACATTTAGAGACAGGTTGTTATTCTGACACCGGTCCACCGGGTGTTGTACCACCTCTCTGTATTCAGACTCATCGTTGTTGGTGATGAGACCCACCACTGTTGTGTCATCTGCAAACTTGATGATGTGATTTGAGCTGTACTGTGCAGTACAGTCATGTGTTAGCAGGGTGAGCAGCAGTGTACTTAGCACACAGCCCTGCGGCGATCCTGTACTCAGTCTTGTGCACTAATGGACACCTTTCGAACATGGTGTTTGTTAGGCCATTCCTCCCAATCACGCCCCTCCAGGTCTCACTCTCACTGACCACATGAGCGTTGAAGTCTTCCAGTAGGACAATAGAGTCCCCAGGTGGAGCACCCAGGGACGCCAATAAGGCTGAACCATCATTTGGCGCATAAGCGCAGACAACAGTCAGGACCCGTTTCCCAACCCAAAGGCACAGGGAAGAGACCCTCTCATCCACTGGGAGAAACCCCAACATACATACCTGGTCCCTCATCAGGCAAAGAGGGACTAAGTGGGACAAAGTCCCACTCAATAAACTTATAATAATAATAATAATGATGATAAATTTATTTATGAAGCGCCAAGGACACTTAACAATAGAATAAAACACATAATAGAACAAAGACAAAATGAAGAACAATAAAAACAAAAGCACAAGATAAAATTAAGAAACAGTGGGTTCACAGTGAATATGCAGATTTGAACAGATGGGTTTTGAGTTGAGATTTAAACTGGGGGAGAACCATTGTTTTTTATATCTGTGGGTAGAGAGCTCCACAGCCTGGGAGCAGAGCAGCTAAAAGCTCTGCTGAGGTGGGAAGAAGGCACAGCAAGCTGGATAGAAGAAGAAGATCGAAGTGAGCGGGTAGAAAAGGTAGTGCTTAACAGGTCAGAAAGGTAAGGAGGTGCGAGATTATGAAGGGCCTTGAAGGTGAGCAGAAGAAGTTTGTATATTATCCCGATTTTCACTGGGAGCCAGTGAAGTTCCTGAAGAACAGGGTGATGTGCCGGTAGGAGGGATTCTGGTGCTAATGCAAGCAGCAGAGTTTTGAACCAGTTGAAGCTGATGGAGGGATTTATGGGGGAGACCATGCAAGAGAGAATTACAACAGTCAAGGCGGGAGGTAACAAGACTGGATGGTAATGTTGCGTAGATAGAAATAGGCAGAACGGGTGAGATTATTGATGGGAGATTTATAGGACAGTGAACTGTCTAGGATGACACCAAGGCTCATAACCTGAGGAGAAGGGAAAACTGTGGAGTTATCGATAGTGAGAGAGAAATTATTTGACTTCAGTAGGTTGGATTTAGTGCCAATAAGGAGGATTTCAGTTTTATCCTCATTGAACTTTAGAAAATTAGAGCCAGACCAGGATTTTAGTTCAGGTAGGCATTCTGTAAGGGAAGAAGGCGGGAGGGAGGAATCAGGTCTGACTCACTTCAACAAAAAAAGTGAAGATCAAATTTGCGGAAAATGGTACCAAGAGGGAGGATGTAAATTATGAAGAGAAGAGGGCCTAAGACTGGAGGTTTGGGGTACACCAGAAGTGACCGGAATAGACGAGAGCGGAATGATTTCAGATGAATAAACTGGGACAAGGAGATATGATTGGGGGTGTGTCGGAGATGCCAAGAGAGGAAAGTCTGTTTAGAAGGACGGGGTGAGAGATGGTGTCGAAGGCTGAGCTCAGATCCAAAAGGACGAGAATGTTGAGAAGACCAGAGTCAGCTCCGAGTAGAAGATCATTAGTAACTTTACGTAAAGCAGTTTCTGTACTGTGATATGAGCGAAAACCAGAAATCTCTCGTAAATGTTATTATTAAGCAGGTGTGAATGAAGTTAAGCTGCAACTGTTTTTTCAAGTGTGTTAGAAATGAAAGGTAGATTAGAAATCAGATGGAGGTGTTAAAGGACTAATTTGGACCATACCAGGGGCCAAAAGCCCCTTGACAACATAGCCCCTAGGATCCTAGGGGTCGACACACGCCGCACCCCATGACCGATTTAAGCGGACATAGCTACGAGCTGCAGCCATGCTGAGTCTCCATTTCAGCTTGTGTTCAAGACTTCAAACTATATGCCAGTTTTTCCATTTAATTTCATTTTATTTTATCTATTTATTTATTTTTTAACCTTTATTTAACCAGGAAGATCCCATTGAGATTTAAAACCTCTTTTTCAAGGGAGACCTGGCCAAGATAGGCCGCAGCAAGTGTCTCACAGTTGCAGAAATTACTCAATTAAACACAGGCAGCAACAACACACAAGCAAAAATAAATGAAAAACAAAATAAATAAAATTCAAATAAATATTAAAAAAATCATTTAAAATGACAATCTAATTGAAACAGTTGCCCGTGTTAAGGTTGGCTGTGTGGCAGGCAGGCAAGGAGGAGTGGTGGACCCAAAATGCAGGACTCAGACTCAAGGGATGAACTCAAAATATTCAGCTTTATTTGCTGGCACGGGAAAACGAGCATACAAAGCAAACTAAACTGGGAAACAACATAAACTCACGGGAAACACAGGGAGATCCACACAGCATGAGGGACGACGCGACACTGACTCAAAGAAACACAGGGTTTAAGTACACTGGGAAGTAATCAGGAAATGGGAGACAGGAGGGAAACACAGCTGGGGCAAATCAGGGCTAGCAAGACAGGGGAAGCTGTCACTACCCGATCCGTACCGGAAACCCGATCGGTACCCCGCATGCGCGAAAGGTGTCTACTTCCGGTCGAAGCATTTTACGATAGTTACGGTCAGAGTATCTGTTAAGATGTTAAGAATAATAAGTGTCTCTTAAAATGTTTCCGATAATGAAACATTTAATATAATGTAGACAAAAACAAAAAAATAAAAAGATAGTGACGGATCAGGACTCCCCGATACTTACTGCGCATGTGCAAAGTCGGACCGTACAAATCGGGTCTACCCGATCCGTACCGCGCATGTGCAGGGGTTTTCTTCTTCTTCTGTTGGTTTAATGGCAGTTTACTCCCCAGTGTTCGAGGATACCGCCACCTGCTGACCGAGTGAACGAACCCTATTGTAAACTGAATTAGCGTCATTACAAACGTGTGTTAAATTTGATTTAGTGATAGTCGAGTGTGTTTATGCTTGTCTGTGTGGAGAGGATTGATTGGAATAGTGATGATGATGTCCGCCATCACTGTCAATTGTCAGTAAACACTTCATCTGGCTGATGAATCTTCACGTGATACATTACAAAGTCTGTATTATTAACTCTGTAATTTGGGACCATTCTTCTTATTTTACGGCGCTGTTGTTCAATCGGGGGGACGCTCGATAAGGAGAAAAGCATGAATTTGTTTGTAAATGGATTATCCACTGTTTAAATGTCCCGGTAGTCGAAAAGGAGGCACAGCTGTTGAGAAATGCTAGGAGCTAACTGGGCGCTAACCGTATCATTCAAATATATTGAATGTCGCAATGTTGGCAAAGAGAGGAAGTGACGTAACATTCGCGCATGCGGGGTACCGATCGGGTTTCCGGTACGGATCGGGTAGCGACAGAAGCAAAGCCAGATACACTAACATGAAACACGGACTTTCAAAGTAAAACAGGAAACATAACAGAGACGCAAACTTAACAAGGGGATACAGCCGACAGGGGAGACAGAGCAACTATAGAACACAGAGACATAAACCATAAGACAGAACTCTAAGAAAGAAACCAAAGACTAGAAATGATAAATAATATAATTGTCACGGACCCGGTTCCGGGGACTCGGGGTCCGTGAACAGTGTGGACCTTTATTATTATTATCATTATCATTATTGTTATTATTGGATGTATGTTTGCGGCACTGTGCTCTTGTGTTCCATGCTGGTGTGTGTTCGTGTGTGTCTGCGGGTGTGGCTGGAGGATGAAGGACAGCCACCTGCAGGCCTGATGGGTGTGGTCCTGCCGGCTGCTGGTCACGCCTATGTTCCCACACACCTGCTTCTGATCGTCGGGGGAACTACATAACAGAGCGATGGGGCTTCCTCCGGCGCAGGATCGTTGAGTTAGACTCCATGTCAGTGTTTAAAGTGCTGTTGAGTGTATGCCTGCTGGAGTTGGTGCCATAACGGCTGCATCTGTTGTTTTTCCTCAGGAGGAGAGCGGAACACTGGACTGCAGGACGCACGGGGTGTGCGTAGGCACAGGGGCAGAGAGCACGGGATACCAGCACTTAGGAGAAGACACGTCACGGGAGTCAAGGGAGCACTCAGGAGATTTATTGTGTGGTGTACATTTACCTCACTGTAAATAAATGCACTGCTCATTCCACTAAGTCCAGCGTTTGGGTCCTATCTCCTACATTCCCCACGGTCTGCCTGCCAGACCGTGACAATAATAAACTCAAAAGCCCTGGGTCAACGACCCAGGCATCCTAACAGCCCGTTATGGACTTGGCCTCAAGGATTTTTAGTTTAGATTTAAAAGCACTTAATGAAATGAATTCAGTCATTTTCCAGTCATTCTGCAGTTTGTTCTTGTTATTGACAGGCCGCTAAAAGCAGAGTTATGATAAAAAAAATATATACAATTATTTAAATACTATCTTCACGTTTTGTGTGGGAAGAAATGGTGAAAACCACATTTTCTAAGGACAGCGCTTGGATCATCATGTGTGCACCACCAGCTGACAGCTGCTATGAGGTAAACATGCTGCTGTACATTTTGGACAAACATCTACACTTTGGTCTCATCTGTCTGAAGGACATTGTTCCAGAAGTCTTAGTGTTTCTTGATAATGTAACTGCTGATAGAAGCAGCAGGATGATCTGTAAGGTGTACACGTCAACACTCTCTGCTCACATTCAGACTAATGCAGCACTTCCAAGTGCAGAGGGATAATGAGCCAAAGCAACAATGTCACATTCTAGGAAGATACATTTGATTTCACTGCTTTATGTCTCAGTGAAATCCACCAATTCCAAAAGTTAAAACTATGCCCCAGTCATTCTTGAGAGGATTATGTACAAAAATATATTTTAAAAAATCACATCTTGATTTTATTTAAAATGAGAAAACAAGTGTGTGTGTGTGTCTTTGTGTTGTAGGGTTCACAATAACTCACAGGCCAATGCTATGATGCAGCAGGCCACTGTCATCCTGCAGGTGGAGGAATCCATGCCCCTCCTGCGTCGTTTCTACAACAACCAGTACATCTCCAGCCACTGCTTGCCGTTGGTCGAACCCTCTGATGATGGCATCACAATAAAATTGCATTACCATGATGAGATGGGACGAATTACAGTGCAGATCAAAGTGCGTTTCTGAAGAACAAATTCTGATCTAAAGTCCTGTGCTTCAGGTTCTTATGGTATCTGTGCGTCTGCAGGAGGTTCTAGACCAGTTCTTGGTCCTGCAGCAGGAGGCGGAGACCACAGGAGGTCCACGGTGAGATTAGCAGAACTCCATCACTACTGACACACAGTTCTTCTTCATTCAGCTGCTCTAATGTGGATTTCTCTCATTCAGAGTCCAGATGGACCAGGACCAGCAGAACCAGCAGGCGACCCAGAGGAATAAGTGCCAGCAGAGCCAGGATCTTCAGGGGCACCATGATAAACAGAATCAGAACCAGGGCAAAAAAGACAAATTTAGCCAAATCCTACAGAAGCAGAACCAGGAGCTTCAGGCCTTGCGAGCAGAGCTGAAGGAGCTCCGGGCTCTGGTCTTGCAGCTGGTTAAAACCAAGACCAACTCTGTATAAGAGCTGTGGGTTGGACTGGGAGGAACGTCAGAACCATTGTTTCATGTTTCTGTTTCTCCAGAAGCTCCTCTGGTCCGGGATTTCCTGTTTAATTGTTATTTACAAACTCTCATAAATGAAAATACCAGTGAGAAGTTTGCTAAAGGTTCAGAGTGTCATTCATCTTTAACTGTTTAACTGTTCACCTGCATCCAACTCTAAAGTCCCGCCATTTGGCAGCCAAATGGCTAAAATATAACAGGACACTGGAGTAAACTCTCAACTCTCACACTTCTGTTTAATAGGGCTGCCACGATTAGTCGACTAGTCACGATTACGTCGACTATTAAAATCGTCGACGACTAATTTAATAGTCGACGCGTCGTTTGAAGCTTTGTAAGATCCCAAAAGACGCAGGAATAAGTAGTAGTATTTAAGAGTGTAATAACGGACTGAAACAGAAGATGGCAGCACTGCATGTACAAGGATGCCAGCTGCCGTTAAACCCCGAAGAAGAAGAAACTGTGTTCCAGAATTCATAGCGCGGCCCAGCGCAGTTGTCAACAATGGCGGCAGCTAGTTAGTTTTAATATTACAATTATTATTCTTTCTGGGTCACAAAATAAACGTTTAACATATTTTCAGGTGTACATTTTACGTCCAATGGATGCATGATCTGATTAGTCGACTAATCGCAAAAATAATCGGTGACTAGTCGACTATCAAAATAATCGTTTGTGGCAGCCCTACTGTTTAATGAGTTTTCTGTTTGACGATTATTCAGCTGTGTGAAAACTACAACTTTAATCTCAGCCAAACAAATCAAACACTGAAAAAAGCCAAACAATAACATTTTTAAGTTATCTGAGTGACTTATATATCATGTTTAACCTGAGTAGCAAAAGACCGCGCGGGGGGGGGGGGGGTTTGAAACAGGGGCGGATGAAACAGGGGCGGATCTAGAGAAATTTTCTTAGGGTGGCAAAGAAATCAAATGGGGTGGCAAAATCAAAGCCTTTTTTTTTTTCAAACACATATGCAGGTGGTTACATATGGTTAAAATGATTCAAATGCAGTACCTATACCCATTTTTCATATAAATATAGTCTAGAATTTCATTATTGTCTGTAGCCCACATAATTAAACACTTTAGTTACATAAAACATGTGAGTTTTGATGTTATGTACTGTATAGCCTGTATAATAAATAAATATTTAGCCCAGTAAGTATCCAGAAAAGCTACACAACATGGGCGCTTCATTACAAACACAAGTCTAACTTCAGTTAGAAAATAATCAAATTGTTACATGCTTAAATTACACAAAATGTCAGAAATCTGCACTGTCAAAAACATAAATGTAAACCTAATTTTTCATGATTTGTTGGATTAACCCACTGAGGTCCAAAATATAACCAGTCATTTTTGACATTTTTATTTCACCTTCGAATTGTTTAATTCTATTTTTTCCTGCCTTGCTTGGTATCATTCTTTTCAGCTCAGCCTCACATGTCTGAATTTAGTTGTTTTTTCATTGACATACTGTGTTAACACAACTGATCTGAAATCACACAAAAAACTTAAAATCCTAGAAGGTTTTTTTTACTGCAAAAAACACAGACATGTTGAGTCAATTATTTTTATAACTTGAAATGCAAATATAAATTGTACATTTTGAAAACGTATGCACACATTTTGTAAACAAATACAACTATTTATCTAAAAATGCAGCCAATGCACCTGCTGTTTTTTTATTTTGTACAACCATTTAAAAATATTACTAAAGCTAAAATGAGAGAACAATCAGTTCTCGCAATAAGATGCCCCACAAATGATGTGTGCCAGTAAAAAAAATTATTTGCCCACCACAAGACAGAGGAGAACAGCACAGGGATAAACCTGCAGGCCTGACAGCAGGATGTCTATCACTCCGCTGGTTTTCTACCTGCACACTCCAAAGTGCCTTTGTGAATTCATTAGTGTCCTCACTGACACACAAAACAAAACAACTGTTGCGGAGTATAGCATGGTGGAAAAGAATGGAGAGAATCCTCCACTAAACTTTTGGGTTGGCATTACTTTAGTTTTTTTGTATTATTGCATGCTTTGGTGGTGGGTTTTTTGTGTGTGTTTGGTGTGAGGTGTGGGCCACACCCATGTGGGAGTGGAGATTCTACTCTAGTCCAGCTGCCAGCTATTTGGAGTTGAGTACAGGGAGCAGCTGATTGGGAAGGATTGGAGCCCTTCTCTATAAAGGGGAGAGGAAACAGGGGGGGGGGTTGTTTTTTTTTTTTTTTTAGTAGGACACTGGTGCAGCAGGGAAGCCTCGGAGACTCCAGGATGAAGTGTCCACATTTTAAGGGAAAGGATTTTTAACCTGGCCTGGTTTTGCTTTTAAAATAATCTGAGGATGTTGGAGGGAGGACTCATTTTAATTTGGATTTGTGTGGATGTGCTGGGAGGAAAAACACTGGATTTGAGACTCTCTGTGCCCATGGAAAGAAAACTGGCCAAGTTTTAGGGAAGTTTCAGCTCAAGAGTGGAAGCCCCAGGATTTGACGTGGAGACCCACCCTCGAACGACGCCAGACCTGAAAAGGTGGGTGACAAGCCTTTCTGAGGAAGGTGCAGGATTCATGTGTTTTTGGCTGCTTGTTCTTCCAAGGGACCACCTTTCCCCTGTTTGTAACAACCCTGACCGTGGTGGCTTTGGGCCTTGGATACCTGACCAGAGTTGTCTTCAGCCAGTAGTTTGACTCTGAAGCAAAAAATAAATGTCGTGTACCCCATTGCAGTGTGAGTGTGGTGGTTCCTTATTGGTCAATATTAGAGCTTACTACTTTCTTGTACGGAGGCAATTTTGGGCCATATGTAACACAACGACTACACACTCCACACCAAATGTCACAAATCTCCCACATCTAAAAACTCGCTCGCTCTGTCTCGCTGCCGTCACTCCCAAAACTTTTCCCTCTTCCTAAACAACCAAATCCCACGTGTTGACTTTTTTAAAAGTTGGTTGACATGGTCCATTTTTCCACCAATAGAAAAAAGTCACCTCTTTCCTTTCTTTACTGTTTTCGCACTGTCCTTAGAAAATGCTTTAACAAAAAAATGTGATGACAGTATTTAGAAAAAAACGTGTCTTATATATTTTTGTATCATAACTGTGGATTTATTGGCCTGTAATTAACATTTAAAAACTGGTGTATACTTTGAAGTCCAAACTTCAACACGGGCTGAAAGACTCAGCGTGGCTGCAGCTTGTTGCTGTGTCAGCTTAAATCAGTCATGTGATTTGGAGGTGCAGCGTGTCCGTGGACCCCAGAGGGATAATAACACTCACCTTCCTTCCATTTCCGGAGTGTAACATCCAACCACCTGTGTGAAATCTGACGTTTCCGTGGTGTTGTTCAAAATGTGGTCTGGCACAGTCATAGGCATGGCTTTCTACTGAAAACAAGAAAAAAGCCGGTTGGTGCTATGGGCTGAACCATTTGTTTATGGTGGAGGGGGGGAACACTATGCAATATATTCAGTTTTAGCATTTATCTGTAACTATGCTAAAAGAGTTAATGCCATCTTATTTTAATAAACAACACTGTCATATGCAAAACTAGGGTGGCAAGAGATCATTTTAGGGTGGCACTTGCCCCCCCCCCCCCATGCCACCCTTCTAGATCTGCCCCTTGTTTGAAAACAATGTGCGGGGAGTTTGCTGTTCTTGCTGGCTCTGGTGAGCCTCAACCTGGTCAGCTGTCGAGCTTGTGTTTAAGAGACGTCGGAGCACTTTTGCAAATGTGAAGTCTTGATAGAGCAGATATTTGGAGTTTACACAGCTACATTCTCGCCTGAAAATATCTAGGTTTTTTGTGACCCAAGAGTAATAACAGAAACTGGAATTGGTGGGGCCGCGCTATGAATTCTGGGATATGATGGGCCACGAAGGATACACCTTCGTGGCCATCATTCAAATCCGGGGAAAAGGAGGATGCATTTGTCGGCCGCGTTTGGAGGAGTCTATGACAGCCTTCGTCGCTGTGATGTAATCGGCCTACAAATGCGGCTTCAGGAGGATGCGGCACCTGAATTTGGACACAGCTAGAAAACACCATTTCAAGCTCCTCCCACACACGCTGTGCTAATTCATGTCATCGAGCGCAACAGAATTGGCTCATGTTTCCTGTCTGCTGATTACCACGCCTCCTTAAAGTAACAGGAAGAGACCAGCAGCGATGGAGCTTCAAGAAACATGGAGAACTTCCCAAGTGAAAAGATATTAGTGTTAGCAGGTGTCCAGGTTCACGTGTAAAACTCTAGGTTATGTACCTGTGTTAAACATATCCCCACTTTAAGGTGAGTGGCTGACGTGGTTACCTGCAAAGAATACCATAGACTGACATCACCTACACACCTGCAGCTGCAAATGTCCGCCGTGGTAACTGTCCATGATGAGAACAACAAGTGTCTGCAGCTGGTGCTCAGGTGTGGCCTGTAACACAATCAAAAGTAATTACATTACATTTGTTTTCAGTGGACTACTGTAATACCATTACTGTTGAAAATATATATTCAACTTGTCTCTTCAAAAAGGGGGTTTTCCACAAAAAATGAAAGTTGCTAAAGTTATTCCCATTTACGAAACAGGTGAAAAGTATCATTTTACAAATTATAGACCAGTGTCGATCCTTTCCCAGTTCTCTAAGATACTGGAAAAACTTTTCATAAAAGGATCTGACAGTTTTGTGGAAAAACATGAATTGCAGACAAATAGTCATTATGGGTTCAGAACCAACAGATCAACAACTTTGGCATTGAAAGACTTAATGGAAGCAATAAGAGAATGTATAGATAATAAGAGGTACACACAGAGGTATCCCCCCCCTCTGTCCCCTTCTGGCTGCCTCTGCCTCAATTTTATCCCACAACTTAGACATTCACATTACTCACACTCTCATAACACATACATATAGGATCTTGGGGGTGGGCACGCCACACAGAATCCAAATTACCATCAGGGTGTACACCTCACCCCTGGCGTCGTTGCCCACCTCTCAATTTTAAATACACGTAGACATTGAGGGCTAGCAGGAGGGGCTATGCGCTTACCTGCTGCTCTGGCAGGTAGCTCCATGCCCTCCTGGGTTTTAAATGCACCTTAGAACGCACATGCATCAACACTACATATGAGCGGGTGGAGGGAGGTTTGGAGTCTTCACACACCCCTGTTCTCTGTGGCCTGCTGGAGCAGGGGGGCTGGTAGGAGGAGTTGGCCGTCCGACTGGGGTCTGGAATGTGGGGCCTCCCTGCTGCTACGGAGTCGGGGCGGTCTGCTTCTCCCCACCGCAGGGAAAAGGGTAACACCACCTGGGTCTGGGTGCAGTTTCCCCCTCCAGGGGCAAGGGTACCCAGACCCGGTTCTTAGAGTACGCTTGGGGAGAGTGATTGTGTGTACAGCGTCTCTTTATGTCTGTCTCCACGTTGGTTGAGTGTGGAATAATTGCTTATGAGAGCATGAGGGTGGGAATGGATGTTTGTATCTGTGTGTGCCTGTATGTCTGTGTCTATATGTCAGATTGGGTATCAGACGCCACCTCTCTGGGGACATCTCAGGCCCTCCAAGGTTTGGAGGCCTATCTCCCCCACCACTTCCCCTGCCGGTGGCGGACGCCCTCAGACATCAGTGCGTTGGTGGTTCTGTGTGTCCGGGGGTGGGCGCCCAGGTACACACTGGCTCACTCCTTGGCGGCTGCTTGTCGGGGACTCATCTGGGACTCTCCTCAGCTCTTTCTGGGATAGTGACGCGGCTGCCCCTCTGTTGGTCTTCCTTGGTCTCTTGTGTTCTGGGGGCCTCTGGATGTCTAGAGTTTTGATCTCCTCCATACCTGCGTCATGCCCTGGAGGACGGGGCAGTGGCCCCCCACACCCTCTAGCAGATCATTACATGAAGGAACCTTTTAAAAAAAAACAAAAAAAAAACAAGCGCGTCCATGCTCACAGGTGTACACACAGGTGATCACACACAAACTACACCCTTTTTGGCTCTTGCCTCAAAGCACACTGTGCGCTGTCGATCTTACGTGCTGCACAATAATGTTTAATATTTAGTATTTACTGTCATATTCCCATAGATCATTGTGATGATGTTTATTACTCTCGTTTTCTTCTGCTTGCTTTCTTCTTTCTTTCTCAACAGGTGATCCAGGTGATCGATATATGTATTTTTTGTCTGCTTATTCTGTTGGTTTTTGGTTTTTTGCCCTTTTTCCCCGTCCCTCTTCCCCGCTGTTTTTCTTTCCCTCTTTCTTTCTCCCCTTTCCTTCCCCCAGTCAAGTCTGTCCCGTATTCAGCAAGTGAAAATAAAATAAACAATAAAAGGTGAATCAAATGGACCATTACGGCAAGGCTGGGATGGTCCATTTGGTAAAGTAAATCCGTTGGGCATCTTTCTTCGCCTTTAGACAATAATTCTGATGGCAAAAGAACCAAACGGGACAGGTTAAAAAAAAAAAAGAGGTACACACTCTGAGTTTTCTTTGATCTAAAGAAGGCGTTTGATACGGTTAATCATGAAATTATATTAAAAAAACTGGAAAGGTACGGGTTTAGGGGAGTGGTTTTGGACTGGTTAAAAAGCTATGTAGGGAATAGGCAACAATATGTACAAATAAATAAATATAAATGTAATTTGATGCATATTGCTTGTGGAGTACCTCAAGGTTCAGTATTGGGTTCAAAAATGTTTATTATCTCCATAAATGGTATTTGCAGTCTCGCAGATTTTAAAATTTGTAATATTTGCCGATGACACAGATATATTTTGTTCAGGTGTGGAATTGCCACAGGTTTTGGAGATAATCACACAGGAATTAACGATATTAAAGAAGTGGTTTGATATAAATAAATTATTATTGAATCTAGATAAAACCAAATTTATGTTGTTTGGAAACCAAAAGAAAAATATCGAAGTAGAAATATGTGTTGACAATGTATATTTAGAAAGAGTAAATGAAATAAAATTTCTTGGTGTGAATTTCTTGTGAATCTGCAAACGTAACCTCTCAGTCCTTATTTATATGAAAGTAACTATACTGTGGTGGGGCTTGTTTATTTGTTTTGTTTTTTGTTTGTTTGTTTTGTCTTTGCTTTACTTTTGCTTCATATGTTGTTTATTTAATTTAAAACTAAAAGAAAATGAAATCAATGAGAGGTAAAACTTGAGGGGGTAGGGACTAATAAGTGTATAATTCTGCCTACTCCTTTTCAAACAAAAGAATGGAGTGATATTTTGTAATGATTGTGAATGCACATGTTTGAAATAAAAATGGACTGAACTGTTCTAAACCCATCTTAAAACATATTTTTTTCTCTTTGGCTTTCTCTTTGGGGAGGGATAGCTCAGTAGGTAGGTGGTGTAGTGGCCCCATGATCGGAAGGTTGGGGGTTCGAATCCACTGAATGGCTACCCTGAGGCACCCCTGAGCAAGGTACCGTCCCTACACACTGCTGCCCACTGCTTCACTGAGTGAATGGGTTAAATGCAGAGAGGAATTTCCTCACGGGGATCAATAAAGTATACATTATTATTATTTCTATACTGCATGAGAGTTACCAATTTTTTTTATCCGAATTTTCTTACCTGTTTGATGATGTTAATGTCATTGTTTAATTATTACGTTGTACAGCACTTTGGTCAACTCTTTGTTGTTTTAAATGTGCTTTATAAATAAAATAAAATAAAATAAACTCAGTAATCACATGACAGTTTCTAGTCCAACATTATGTCTTTATTGATGCTACAGAAGTTCTTCAGCTATCATGAAGGATCCAACATGTCCTTCATGCCTCCTCAGGACAAAAATCTTCCATGTTTGACGACTGAACTGAAGTCAGTCCAGAGGCAACACGCCAACATCTGTAAGCCGATCTCACACCAACGCCAGCCTGAATGTTGTTACCTGTGGGATCGTACATCTACTCTTGTTCCTGCAGCAAATTCTCTGCAAACGAGTAATGAGCAGTGAAACAAAGTAATCTATTACTTTTCTTAAACACAGCTCAGTGATGCTGATGTTTCACTTTTCTGCAGTTTAAAAGTCTGATCGATCATGTGATCACCAAAAATGCACTTTGCTACTTTTTAAAAACATTCAGACTCGATAAACAATAAAAGTAGTGCGTTTACTTTCAAAAGCGGCAGCCAATCAGAATGCGGAGAGGGCCTGGGAAACTTGTCACTTACCTGTCCTGGGGTCCGTTCTTCGTACCTCGCTAAGTAAGTTAGCTGGATTTGATTGTTGACGATTTCGCGTGATCTTGGATCGTTCGGTTCTCCGAAGCTCATCCGGGACTTGCTGTCATAGCAACAGATCCGTAAGCGTAAACCTGCTTGGGAGCAGGCTTACTTTATGTAAACAGGATTAGATCGCGGCCACTCAGGTATGTCCGCTTCATTTATACGAAAGCAACAGCGATATTTCTCCACTGTTTTTCCATAAATAAATATTATCAATGTAACTAAAGCACTGTAAAATGTAATATTGTGTTTAATTAAAAATATTAAATAGGCTGAACTCAATTTTTATCAATTTGTTATTAGAACTCAATTTAAATAAGTTACCAGTACTTTTTATGCAAAAACGCTGATAAACTCCATTTATTTGAGTTGTCTTAACTTAGAAAAACTAAGTAAGCTGGAAGTTTTGCTTCTCAGTGTGGAAGGATGAAAGATATGGTTTGAAAATGCCACGTGACTACCGTCCTCCTCCCTCTCGGATCAGTCCGCATGTTCATGGTGCATTTTTTATGGAATATGTTGAGCAAACCTGGAGAAGCGTCAGCTCAAGATATTATTGTTGTCATTGCTGTGGATCTTTACCTGATACACTGACTTGGTGAGTAAATGTTTACTCTTATTCAAACTGATTTTGTGGCTTCTCTTAGTTTAGCACCAGGTTTAAAATCTTGCTAGCTAGTTAGTGTTAGCCTAGCGTTGCTGCTGCCGCTGGGCTCATGTTACTTAAAAATTAACACCACAGCCTTAAAAACCTTACATAAAACTACGTGGTGAAATTTTCTGTTGATTGTTTGAAATAAATAAGTGAGATAAGAGCCCAGACAAAATTCTTCGGGAGGTGCAGCCTTTAGGGGTGGGGTAGGTGTGGGATGTGGGGGGTGGATAACAGAGCTCTCCGAAAACGTGGAAGCACTTTTGCAAATATGTGATATTTTGATAAATTAAGTAGATATTTGAGCATTACATAGCTACATTCTCGCCTGAAAATATCTTAAAAGGTTATTTTGTGACCCAGAAAGGGTAATCCGGGGAAAAGGAGGATCGCATTTGTCGGCCACGGTTGTCGGAGCCTGTGCGTACTTGTAAGCGCGGCAATGGCGGAGGAGCGCCGCTGAAAAACTTATTACTTTTTCTGGGTCACAAAATAAACTTTCAAGATATTTTCAGGCGACAATGTAGCTGTGTAAATTTCAAATATCTGCTCGATTTATCAAGACATCACATATTTGCAAAAATGCTCCGACGTTTTCGGAGACGTCTATTTTTTTTTTCATGCTTTGTGGCAGCTTTAGAACATCTGTGGCATCTATTAATGTCAAATCTAGCCTTTATTTAACAACATAAGCAAACTCTATGTTACAATGATTGCACAGCCATTAAGGATAAAATCAGTTTCTGAAAAATGTTCTGTTTTTTCTCCCTCTGCTTGCTTCTTACTGTCTTTGAGGCTCGGGACCAGCACTCCTGCTGTTGGACAGAAAGACATCAAGTGTTTTGGTTTTCCAATATATTAGCAACTGTCAGTGACATTTATATTAATCAGGCTGAACTTTAATCATACTTTAGATTAGCCTGTTTTACTTATTGTTTTATTTGTGCTTTGGTTTGGGGAAGTTTACTGATCTTTTCCTGTCTTCTGTTATTAGACTTGAGATATGACTGCACTATGCTGTTGCTGGTGACCACAGTTAATTCTACAAGACATGCTGTGTAAGTAAACAAACAACAGTTTGGTCTGCATTTCTTGAAAGATCACATCCCCCAAACTTAGTTTAGAGGGTCTACACTGTAGATAGTGAAGTCTGCAAGTTTTCTAACGGCAAAATCTGTTTTGTGCCCAAAATCATTTTGCACATCATTAGAATGAAAATTATTGGCCATGTTTGCATAGCCCTTTTTTAAAATGATGCTTTCATGACATTATTGTGTGTTGGGTGGTGGTCAGGGCTATCCAGACTGACAATTTGGGACATTGAATGTCACCTCTCCGGTGGGGAGGGAGCCTGAGATCGTCTAAATTGGAGTCTGTTTTATATCAAATGCAGAAAAAAATGTTTTAAGAAAGCAATTAAGTTCATGTTCCAAAAAATATGATTGTTTGCTTGCAGGACAACAGGAGAGATGAGTCCTCCGTCACAGATGGTGTGGTCAGTGAAGATGGTCGCCTGCAGGTTCAAGCTCATTGCATCTCTAACCCACATCCACTGCCACTGTACTGAAGGGAAGTTAAAGACTTTCTTCTGCACCTACATTTGGATCACCTCGATCCATGATAGTCATTCAGGCAGTAATGCCTGGACTGGAAACAAGCATCCTTAAAATAATACAACATTCCAGCTCATGTGTTGGAATGGAAAACAAATGTGTTGTTTAAATTAGAGACTGCACTTGTGACAGAACAATAAGTATTTTATTTTGATTATATAAGTAATGTAAGTACAAAACAAACTGTGGTAGACCTAAACTTATTTTCAGAATAATTACATCTGAGACTTTGTTTCATTGTAAGATTATAACAGTGATGGCAATATAATTGTTTGTTGTTCAGCAGAACAGTGTTCAGTATGTTGGCTGTTATACTTTGTTGTGTTTGAAAATAAAAGTTGGGCTGATTTTAACATCATTACAAAAATTGTTGTTAATTATTTTTAATCATATTCAGGTTACCACAAATTGTTTTTTCATTTAGTTGAACTTAACATGTTTGTCAGTAGGTAAACAATTAGTATTGTACAGTCAGAAATATCAAGTTATTGTTAATACTGCAGACTTGCAATGTATAAGTTGTCCTAACAGTCATCTTAAGTAAGCTTTACTTAGTTTTTTTGAGGCAACGAGTTTCCATAATTTTTTTGAGTTCTGGGAACTAACACGGCTGTACAGTGTACTCAAAATGAGTAAGTTGCCCTAACTTGGTCATCTTACGTAAACTTGATCCAATTTTTTTGAGTTCTGGGAACAAATGAGCTTGTACAGAGTACTCAAAGTAAATAAGTTGTCCTAACTTAGTCATTTTTAGCTAAGCTTTACTCAATTTTTTTGAGGCAACGAGTTTCCATAATTTTTTTGAGTTCTGGGAACTAATTAGATTTTACAGTGAGATAATGCAGTATTTGATTCTTTTATTGATTTCATACAGATACATACAGGTCATTTCCTAAAAAAAGGGAAATGTACTATTAATCATTCTATTTCATGTATTTGATTATTTCAGATGTAATTCATATTTTAGAGTAGTAATAGTAAAACACTTTGTGTAATCAAGATGAGAGACCACGGCTATAAAAGCGAAGGTGGATTTGGGAAGTCTGTCGCAGCCATGTCCTGTCCGTTTGTACGCGAGCAACCCATTGCGGAAGGTGCAAGATTGATAAGGAGAGTTTTCAGAATTCAGCGGATATTGCGGGATAGACAGGATCCTTTAGCTCAGCGCGACGGTGTGCTCATAGAGAGATATCGATTTTCCCGTGAGGGTATTATTTACTTTCTTTCTTTCTCTCTCTCTCTCTCTCTCATATATATATATATATATAAAAAAAAAACACCCAGCACGCCCCTGCGGGCGGTTTATCCTTCAAGCTCGGGTCCTCTACCAGAGGCCTGGGAGCTTGAGGGTCCTGCGCAGTATCTTAGCTGTTCCCAGGACTGCGCTCTTCTGGACAGAAGAATATATATATATATATATATATATCCCAACTTACTGTGCATGCTTCAGTCACCCCTTGCATGGGAACAGGTAAAAGTGATGGAGTGTTATGTAAAACTACACACAATAAAACCCACAATGTCAATAAATGTCACAGTACAAAAAGCCGGGGTGTGACGAGGGGGTGCAGGACCACCACCTGTCTTTATTTGCTCTGCCCTTTTCTTGGTTGCTGTTATAAACAAACAAACAGATTATTTCAGGGTCTCTTGTCATAGACTAAAAGCAATATAAGTGATAAATATTACCATTCTGTGGAATATTCTTATATTTCACTTTTACTTGTTCCCATGTTCTAGTGGGTCCTGTTGTGGCTCTAATGTGAAAGAGGATATAATGTAATATAATATAATAAATTACTTACGAGTTTAATTTGTCAGCAACTTTCTGCCAGCCCTCTCTCCTTGCTTTTGCAGCCTTTGCAGTGTTCCCTTGCGTTTTCATTAAACTCTGAAACTCCTGAAATCCCTCAATCAAGAGTTCTTGCTCTGCTGCCGAAAAATACTGAGCGCGCTCCTTCGACATCTTCGCCGACCAATCAAAGGGTTGCCGATCAATGTTTCTACTATCGATGCGTAGCCCCTTTTAAGCCACCCAGTGATCTCAGATTACTTCATCCAGCTATACTAATCGTCAACAACAGGTGTGTTCGGAGAACCGGATTAGCGAGCTCAAAGTTGGCGCGATGATTTGAAATTGGATGTGTCATTTGATCTTGGATGTAGTAAGCGAGGTACGAAGAACGGACCCCTGATTGATTTTAACATGATGTATTTATTTTTCTATATTTTGACACATGTGCAACAGCGCCCCCTGCTGTGTTTACGTTGAAAATAAAAATCACACAAATAAAGATAAGACGATGCAGGTTCGAGTCCTTTCCTGTATGTCTTCACTGCTGAGCTATCCAATAAAGGTAGAAAAGTGTTTGTATCACGGATTTATTGTAGATTACTATTATTATTATTATTGTTAATATTAGAGAGGCACTGGGTTTTTACATTCGTATTGATCTGTATTTGATCTGCTGATTGTTATCACAATAATCGGCCTGTCTGGATCCATTTTCATTCACCTGCGATGAAAATAGACCAAAACAGAATAACTGTCACACCACTTTAACGATACTACGAGGTGACGTTATAATACAGTAAAACAATCATAAAATGTTGTATTATTACTATTATTATTAATACATTTTGCTCTTACTGAACTTGTGCCCAGGAGCTAAACGTTTGTTTTTGTTAATCTGCGAGTTAAAAACAAACACCGGAAAAAACAACATTGGTCACGCCCACCATTCTGGTCATTTCCAGTTCCAGGTTCTTCCTGCTCCAGCACCGAGCAGAGGGAGGAAAGATGGCGGCGACCGAGGCTGACAGAGATCCGTCCGCTCTATGCTCGGAGTTCCTGGATTTCTCCGCCAAAGACACCGCGTCGGTAAGCGGCTCCAGGAGCCTTCAACCCCGCGGACGCTGCGCAGCGTGTCCCGGTGTGTGGCCGATCTCCGGCCGCTGCTGTCCGCGCTGGTCAGCGATCCGTGGTTGTTTTCATGCTAATGCTAATGCTAACCCTAAAGCGCAACATCTGTGTGTTCACATGTCTGTTAGTAACGCTGATTAAGCTGTTAACCCTTTAATGAGCCGGTCCTGAGCGCCTGTTTAACGTCAGAATCACCTGGTTGCAGAAGGTCACCTGGCCTGAGCACACACAGGTGAACTCACTTGTGCAGTTGTGAGAGAACAGCTGGAGCAGGTGAGCGTCTCTGGTGTGTTTGACAGCTGATGGATAGATAGATGAGGTTCAGGTAACGGGGTGGAACAGGTCCTGAGAACGCTGCAAATGTACATCTCACCTTTAAGTATGTTTCTTTTTCCTACCTGCAGCAGGTTGTTTACATGACTGATCACCTGATTGATCAGGCCTTAGGAAGTGTACCCTGACAAATTCTCCTGATGGAGGATCGTTACCTTTACTGCTGATTCTTAGACTCACCTTTATTCCTTATTTTGTCCTGCTGGCTGAACATAGTTGTGTCGCTCTATAAGAACACTAAACCTGTGTCTACCTGCTAACCTCATCAACCCTGCAGGTAGTGTAATCACCAGGTGGGCTAAAACTTCACTGGGGCTGGAGCGGAAAGAATACAAATTTTAATCTAATGAAACACTCAGACGATCTATCACTAATCTATCAGATTCTCTGATCGATCAGGCTGCTCACACAGCTCTCAGGACACGCACAGTTCCCAGTCTGATGCAGCAAAGTGTTTGAAACGCACGCACGCACACACACAGACAGACACACACACACAGTCTCACTGCTGTTCTGTCAGCAGCAGCTGTGTTACAGTCAGTCTGAGTTTAACTCTTCGTGTTGTTCTGATATTTCAGTCTTAGTTTCTAAAGTCAGCTGTTTTGCTGTCACTACACTTGCATCCAGGTTTGATTGGTTCAATGCTGAGAGCCCCGCCCCTTTCATATGTAGACATAAAGCGCTTTGAGTGCTCTGAGTAGAAAAGCACTAAGTAAGAACCAGTCGATTTAACATTTACCAGGGCTCGCAAAATTTCAAAATCTCTGATAGCCCTTCGGGCAGGCCCTCTTCAGTTTTTGGTAGCCCAAAATAAATTTAAGTAGCCCGAATAAAAAAAGAGAGCAATTTTTTAATGTTTTGTTTCCTTTACAATATTATACATTAAAGTATAATATTGTAACGGAAACAAAAATTAATCAGAAAATTGTTAAAATACAAATCACAACAACTGTATAAAAATTACAATCATCAACTCAAATACTTGTTTCTAATTGAACAGAAATTTCTATGAACTTGTAAGAACTGTGCAGAACATGAATCAGTCTGTGTCAGATCCTGAATCTGAAATTTCCACTGAAGTCAAGGGTAAGAGGTGAGTGGAACCAAGATCGAGGCCATTTGCTTTTTGAAGTTTGCAAAAACTGCTAAATTTTGACAATGGTGGTTCACTCTTTGCAACATAGTTAGCTTTTGAAAGATTTTTCAGGACTTCTGCTTGTGCTTGGTTTATTTTTAGTATGTTTTTTTGCAATTGCTGTTTGTTCTGGGAAAGATATTGCAGACTGGGCAATAATGCATTTCTTGCATTTCTCATGGGTTCTGATGGGGTCTTTCTTAAAATTACTGGTCCCAGTTACAAAGGCGCTTGTGGACTCAAATGAAATGAAACTCACAACACACCTGGCAGAACATGATGTTATTTAGCTCGTCATATTCCAGCCACAGAAATTCTTTTGTCCATGAAACCAAAAAAGCTGAGCTTTCTTTTTGCCTCATAGTCTGATTTGTCATAACTTTTCCGTTTTGTGGTCGGCTTTTCATTGGCTGCCCCTTCTTCACCCTGACCTGTCTTATTTGGCTCAGCAGAACTAAAATACCAGCGTAAATCCTGCTGCTTTTACACACGTACTTACATAACGGTCAGCGATTCTCTGCGCAATCAACCTCTCACATGTTTAAGCTTGCTGTGGGAGATTTCACTTGTCACGTTTGAATAGTAAGCTAATGAGTGATAAGACGACGTCAGAGGAATTGGTGCGCAATTAATCGTCACTCACCAATCAGTGCTGCCGCTCTCTACACACCGTTCGCGCGATCGCAAAGTGAAAGTGAAAGCAAAAAACAAGCGCAAATTCAAAGGCGATTTCAATGTGTCACATATTGACAGTGGCTCATCGATGCCAATGACATAATTACTCAGCTACATTTGCGAAAGAAAATGCAAAAGCATTGACACATATTTTTCCTTCCTATGATAGCCCGACGGGCAGGGCTGAGATAGATTTTGGTAGCCCGACTGGAAAAATCGCTAGCCCCGGGACGTCGGGCTAGCGATTTTGCGAGCCCTGTTTACCAAACTGGTTTTTAGCTGGTTTGTAGCTCAGTATTTACTGGTTGTTAGCTGGTTTGTAGCTCAGTGTTTACTGGTTGTTAGCTGGTTTGTAGCTCAGTGTTTACCGCTTGTTAGCTGGTTTGTAGCTCAGTGTTTACCGCTTGTTAGCTGGTTTGTAGCTCAGTGTTTACCGCTTGTTAGCTGGTTTGTAGCTCAGTGTTTACCGCTTGTTAGATGGTTTGTAGCTCAGTGTTTACCGCTTGTTAGATGGTTTGTAGGTCTGTGTCGGCCTGTTGTCGGTATGCTGTCCCCTGGTATCCAGGTCAGTGTGTTATTTTGACTGAGTGGCTGTGACAGTCTGAGCTGATTATCAGTGACCTGCAGCTCCTATTTCCTGTCAGCGAGCAGAGCCACCGATCTCCATCTGTCACTCTGTTTTTGTTACCTGTATTTCATTTAAGCAACACTTTAAAAACCTTCACCATTACTTACCTGTCAGTGCACGCCACAGTGCCACAGTTTGTATTTGTGCACACAGGTGTGAATTTGTACACACCTGTGTGCTGCAGGTGTCTGTGGTGAACAATGAGTTTAAGTTTTTTAAAGAATAACTGAAGCTGATGTTTTTTCGTGCTTTGTTTGCCATAGCACTCACAGTCGTACTTTTTAACCACTGTTCATTAAGGCACGTGTGAGCCATCACTGATCTCCACCTCTTCCTCCATTTCAGCGGTGGCTAGCAGCTGCTGACCTGCAGCAGGAAGTGTGCCGTCACCTGGCCATATACGTACCCAGAATCTTTTGCTTGGGGCTGAGCGGCAGTGAAAGGGAGGAGCAGAGGGAGGAGCTCGCCTGTCAGCTCCTCCTCCTTGCACCACTGGAGTGGCTCCTTCTGGGGGAGGAGCCAGCAGCTGGCCTGGCGTTGCTGCAGGAGAACAACCAACCGTCAGCGCTTTGTGGGCACGTGTTCAAGGTGGGAGAGCCCACCTACTCCTGCAGGTAGGAGACACACGTCCACAGGTGAGACAGGCAACACAGGTGACTCAGTTTAAGTGATGATCTGTGTGCGTGTGTGTGCAGGGAATGTGCGGCCGACCCGACATGTGTCCTCTGCATGAAGTGTTTCTTGGGCAGCGTTCACAAAGAGCATCGATACAGGGTAAGCACGCACACACACACACACACATACAGAGTTTGGTCATTATGGCTATATGGTGTCCTCAGTTTTTCGGTGGACATCAGAGTCTGTGTGTTGGAAGACAGCGTTTAAGGTTTTTAAAAAGTTACTGATATTTACCAAGTTTTAAAAGGATAAAATAGTGAAAGAGGTTTAAAATAAAGGAGGAGGTCAGTTTAAGAGAATACGCCGAGCAATAATCCAGTAACTCAGGTGTTCTTGGTCAAGTGCTGCAAATGGAACATGAAACAGAGAAGAGGAGGAAGACCATTTCGGACTTGGTCATCATCAGCTGGATGTGGCTGACCTCAGATCTGCAGAAAATAAACTGCTTAAATAAGTAAGAGGGACACTTTAAAAGAAACAAACATCAGATCTCAGATGTAAAACAAAATCCTTATCCTGGATATCTGTACTGATATTACCTGGGTAATGTGTTGGGAATGAAAAGAAGCCACATTGTTTAATGAAAAGAAAAATGACCAACCTTCCCGATATGCCTGATGGGGATTTTTTTGTTTTTATGAGCCAATATTTTTTGTTTGTTTGTGTTTGTAACGGTATAAACAATGAAAGGTGGTGGATTGGCCAACTGGTCGTGATCGACTCTGGGCTGGACCAATTACAGCCGAGGTCGAACTTTAAAGTTCCATATTGAGGAACGCGATTTGTCCCGGACTTCAGCTAGAATGAAACAAAGACACAAAGCTGGAGTTATTCCTCCCTCTCCTGTTGCTACTTCAATCATGAAACGGATCAGGTCGGCTTTGCTGTTGCAAGTCCCATCTCTCTTGTTTGTTTATCGCCCGTAAAAGCTGCTGGTCATGATGTCGGTTTGGATATGTGGTGAGAGGGAAACATGAAGATGAAACCAGGAGATGTCCTTACTGAATCATCAGAGCTGAACTGGTGATGGAGAAACAGGTTTACCTTTTAGGTGACATGAATGAGTTGAAGGGAAGTTATGAACTGTTTCTGAGAGACAAATAACACCAGGATCCTTTTCTATGTAGCTGACAGCTGGTAACTGTGCAGGGGCGGGTCTAGCAAAGTGATGCCAGGGGGCCAGGTAGGGCATTAACAGGGAAAGGGGGGCACAAAGAAATTAGGATTGGGTGAAATGCATTGACAGAGATATTTCAGGGATTTTGACTTGGTCTGTGCTCCAGATGGGTTAATTGTTAATCGCGTTAGTTGTGATGACGGCGCGTTAAGACTGACAGCACTAAAAAAAAATATAAAGTCACCAATTTGGGATTTCTTTGGCTTTAAACCAGATGACAGAGGTAAACCTAAGGATGTAACCAAAGCGGTGTGCCGCTTGTGCAGACGTAAAGTGTGAGCAAAGTACTCAAACACGGCTAACTTGCATGAGCATGTCCGTGTCCACCATCCGGCTGAGTATGCGGCTATCACCAGCTTCTGCAGTTCCATCATTTGGGCGCACTCTGAGGAGGGGGCATTTGCTCTCAGATGAAAGAGGGTGCTGTTAAAACAGCACTATTATTTTTTTTTTTCTGTTGACTGCTTCTATTAGCTCCATCATTATTAGCAAACTTACTCACGGGCAAACAAATAAATCGCCCATGTAAAAACGTCGATGGGCTCAGCCTATCATCGATAGTCGATATATTTGTCCAACCCTAAAAGAAATACTTTTCTTTCTTATTCTCATTTAAAATGTCTAGCTTTTAATAAATAATTATCTGAATCTTACAACCAAAGTGGTATTCTGATGTACAATGTATAGAAGTCATACATATATACCAACAAGACAGTGTACATCACCGTCACAACAGCATTTGTTTTCATTATTGGCTTTTCCTGTAATACCTGGTGGGCCGGTCTCTAGTTAAAATGCCCGGGCCGATTTTTTGTCCCAGTCCAGCCCTGCTTTGCGGACGGTTGAATTCAAAGAAACCCCCAAAAATCTAAATGAAAAAATGATCCTAGGCTAGTCCATTTTGCTGAAATTTAATTGGAGCAACTAAAAATGGTACTCAGTTATTTGTAGGTCTGTTTCTGACTGTTTGGTCCAAGACAATCAGACCACCAGCAGCCTGCTGGTGGTCTGATTGTAGCTGCGGCAGCTCTCATCCTGTTCCTCCCTAAACAAATGAGCAGAGACCTAATCTGGGTTGTGTGTGTGTGTGTGTGTCTGTCTGTCTGTCTGTCTGTCTGTCTGTGTAGATGACAACGTCCGGAGGAGGTGGTTTCTGTGACTGTGGAGACTCTGAAGCCTGGAAGACTGGCCCTTACTGCCAGAAACACACACCGGGAGATGGCAACCAGGACACCGACAAGGTCAGACTGATGTCTGTCTGTGACTCTCTATTCAATTCAATTTTATTTACACAGCACCAAATCACAACAACAGTCGCCTCAAAGCGCTTTATATTGTAAGGTAGACCCTACAACAATACATACAGAGAAAAACCCAACAATCATATGACCCCCTATGAGCAAGCACTTTGGCGACAGTAGGAAGGAAAAACTCCCTTTTAACAGGAAGAAACCTCCGACAGAACCAGGCTCAGGGAGGGGCGGGGCCATCTGCTGCGACCGGTTGGGGTGAGAGAAGGAAAACAGGACAAAGACATGCTGTGGAAGAGAGACAGAGATTAATAACAGATATGATTCGATGCAGAGAGGTCTATTAACACATAGTGAGTGAGAAAGATGACTGGAAAGGAAAAACTCAATGCATCATGGGAATCCCCGGCAGCCTACGTCTATTGCAGCATAACTAAGGGAGGATTCAGGGTCACCTGGTCCAGCCCTAACTATATGCTTTAGCAAAAAGGAAAGTTTGAAGCCTAATCTTGAAAGTAGAGATAGTGTCTGTCTCCCGAATCCAAACTGGAAGCTGGTTCCACAGAAGAGGGGCCTGAAAACTGAAGGCTCTGCCTCCCATTCTACTTTTAAATACTCTAGGACAGGGGTGCCCAATCCTAGTCCTCGAGAGCTACTGTCCTGCAGCTTTTAGATGCATCCCTACTCCAACACAGCTGAATCAAATGGTTTGATGACCTCTTCAGCATGCCATCAAGTTTGGCAAAGGCCTGATAACAAGACATTCATTTGATTCAATTCAATTCAATTCAATTTTATTTATATAGCGCCAAATCACAACAAAAGTCGCCTCAAGGCGCTTTATATTGTACAGTAGATGGCACAATAATAAATACAGAGAAAAACCCAACAATCATATGACCCCCTATGAGCAAGCACTTTGGCGACAGTGGGAAGGAAAAACTCCCTTTTAACAGGAAGAAACCTCCGGCAGAACCAGGCTCAGGGAGGGGCAGGGCCATCTGCTGCGACCGGTTGGGATGAAAGAAGGAAAACAGGATGAAAGACATGCTGTGGAAGAGAGACAGAGATTAATAACAGATATGATTCGATGCAGAGAGGTCTATTAGCACATAGTGAGTGAGCAAGGTGACTGGAAGGGAAAAACTCAATGCATCATGGGAATCCCCGGCAGCCTACGTCTATTGCAGCATAACTAAGGGAGGATTCAGGGTCACCTGGTCCAGCCCTAACTATATGCTTTAGCAAAAAGGAAAGTTTTAAGCCTAATCTTGAAAGTAGAGATAGTGTCTGTCTCCCGAATCCAAACTGGAAGCTGGTTCCACAGAAGAGGGGCCTGAAAACTAAAGGCTCTGCCTCCCATTCTACTTTTAAATACTCTAGGAACAACAAGTAGGCCTGCAGTGCAAGAGCGAAGTGCTCTAATAGGGTGATATGGTACTACAAGGTCATTAAGATAAGATGGGGCCTGATTATTTAAGACCTTGTATGTGAGGAGCAGGATTTTGAATTCAATTCTGGATTTAACAGGAAGCCAATGAAGGGAAGCCAAAACAGGAGAAATCTGCTCTCTCTTTCTAGTCCCTGTCAGTACCCTTGCTGCAGCATTTTGGATTAGCTGAAGGCTTTTCAGCGAGTTTTTAGGACATCCTGATAATAAAGAATTACAGTAGTCCAGCCTGGAAGTAATAAATGCATGAACTAGTTTTTCAGCATCACTCTGAGACAGGATATTTATAATTTTAGAGATGTTGCGCAAATGGAAGAAAGCAGTCTTACATATTTGTTTAATATGTGCGTTGAAGGACATGTCCTGGTCAAAAATGACTCCAAGGTTTCTCACAGTGTTACTGGAGGCCAAGGTAATGCCATCCAGAGTAAGAATCTGCTTAGATACCATATTTCTAAGATTTTCAGGGCCGAGTACGATAAGATAAGATAAGATAAGATAAGAAGAATTTTATTTATCTCGAGGGAAATTCTTTTATCATACACATGCTCAATGCAGCAAGAGAGACAGAGGAGCAGAGGAATAACATATACAATATGTACAATAGAATACAAGTAGAGCAGGGCGATATGACCAAAAATATTTATCACGATATACATTTGAAAATTTGCGATAACGATATAACTGACGATATAATTGACACTAGACAAAATACTTTACAACTCCACAACTTTATCAGTGCAAAAAACACCATCAATGTATTTTCACTTAAACAAGCAGCTGTTTTTTATGTGCATTAAAGTTATATAAAAATGTAACAGTGCAAATTCCTCGCTGACAGTTTAACTAAAAGGCATTTCCAGTGGAAATTGGCCGACATATCCTCAGCATAACCATGTATCATATCCACAAAACTTAAAAAGAGGTTATACACACACAATACGGTAATATTATGTTGAAGCACAGTACGTATCACTCCGCGAGGGGCCTGCCTACGATAGCCGTAATGCTCCGACAATCCATCAAGCGGTGCGGCTTCGTAGCTTAGCAAAGTCGTACCAAAACATTTGACAGATTTTCGAGCGCAGTGTACATAAAATCGTTTCGAGGTCAGTAAACACAACCAGAATTCATACATAAGGCACGCGGGATTATAAGGGACACTGTCAATTTTCAGAAAAATCAAAGGATTGATTTTAAGTGTGCCGTATTTTCCAAAAAACACGGTAATAACGACGCCCCGCTTGCATGCGCTACCAAAAATAGTGCTTTGTTGTGTATCTGACGGACAAAAGCTAAACCAGTTCCACACCACTGAAGTTGCAGCATTTTTACAAACCAATTCTGGTTCATCCGTTTCATTCAACGATCCACTTTCGCTCTTCTCATTCTGCGTCGCCGCCATGTGCGTATGTAAACAAAGGCACTGCGCATGCGCGTTTTACCCACATTCTATCGCGATATTTCATTTTCCTATCGTTGCCCAAAATTACACCGGTATTACCGTGAACGGTATGATATGGCCCAGCCCTAAATACAAGTATACAGTAATATACAGTAGGATAGTGCAAAATATAATATCAAATAACTGTAACAAGTAACAATATAACTATATCCTGAAAAATAAATTGCTTAGCTTAGCTATCAGTGCAGGTGATTCTAAAAATGACATAGTATTGTGCAAATGGATAAAAGAGTAGCAGCATATGATGGGGAGATGAAACAAACATTCAGTGAAAAACTGTTGGGTGATATTGCACGGTCTGAATGGAAACAGAATAGCTTTGTTATTAATCCTCAGGAAAATCACCTACAGACCGAGGAAGAGTTGTACAGTTTTATTGCCACCGGCACAAAAGATTTCCTGTGGCAGTCAGTTCTGCATTTTGGTGCGATGAGTCTTTTGCTTTGTTTGCTCCGATGGTCCATCATGGAGGCGTGCATGGGGTGGGAGGGGTTGTCCATGATAGAAAGAAGCTTTTTTTAGCATTCTCCTCTCAGACACCTCCTCCAGGTTCTCCAGTCTGACACCCAGGACAGAACCAGCCTTTTTAATCAGTTTGTTCAGCCTATTGGCATCGGCTGCCTTCACCCCACTGCCCCAGCACACAGCTGCAAAGAACACAACACCCTCTACCACAGAGTGATAGAACATTGTCAGCATTTTCCTACAAACATTAAAGGACCTGAGCCGCCTCAGTAGGAAAAGCCAACTCTCCCCTTTTTTAAAGACGGCATTGGTGTTCTTGGTCCAGTCCAGTTTACAGTCCAAGTGTACCCCCAGGTACCGGTAGTCCTCCACGATCTCTACATCAGCCCCTCTGATGGTGACAGGTGACAATAAACTCAGTTTGATCTGAATTAAGAAGCAGAAAGTTAGCGGCCATCCAGGTCTTTATGTCTTTAAGACATTCCTGCACTTTAACTCATTGGTGTGTGTTACCTGGCTTCATGGACAGATAGAGCTGCGTGTCATCTGCATAGCAGTGAAAAGTTATGCTATGTCTTCTGATGATACTGCCTAAGGGAAGCATGTATAATGTAAACACAATTGGTCCTAGCACTGAACCCTGTGAAACACAAAACACAAAATGGTGCCGGTGAGGTCGGCTGCCGTGCTGGATGCTCTGCCCCAAATTCTCCACTTTTTGCGGTTTTTCGCCACTTTTTTGCTATATCTGCCATAATCTTGCATGGGCATCATGCAAAACACACAAATTCGCTACAGTAGAGACACTCTGGTTTCTATTGGTCTACAATACACGAACATTTCACCATGTTTAACTCCGGACCCAACCTGGCCAAAGGAGATCCTGAGAGAGAACAAAGGACGCGACCCTAAGCGACGGCCTCGAGGGAAACGAGCCGGCATCAGGAACAGGCTACGGGCTCGCGCACACCGCGCACCCATGCCCAGTATCCTGCTAGCCAATGTTCAATCCATCGAGAACAAGCTTGATGACCTCAGAGCCAGAATCAAGTTCCAGAGAGACATTTGGGACTGCAACCTCCTCTGCTTCGCCGAGACTTGGCTGAACCCAGCGATACCAGACCACGCCGTGCAGCCGGCGGGGTTCTTTTCGGTTTACCGCATGGACAGGACAATGGAGTCGGGGAAGAAAAGAGGTGGTGGAGTGTGTTTCATGGTGAACAACAGATGGTGCGACACCACAAACATCTCCCCACTCACACGCTCTTGCTCGCCCAATCTGGAACTTTTGATCGTTAAATGTCGCCCTTTCTATCTCCCTCGGGAATTCACTGCGGTCATTGCCTGCACTGTTTACATTCCGCCTCACGCGGACTCGGACACTGCCTTATGTGAGCTGCATGAGGCTCTCACACATCAACAAACACTTCACCAAGATGCCGCACTCATTGTTATGGGAGATTTTAACAGAGTGAATCTCAAACGTACATTCCACAACCTTCACCAGCACATCAACTGCCCCACCCGGGGCACTAGGACATTAGACCACTGCTACACCCCGTTCAAGAACTGTTACAAGGCTCAGCCCCTGCCGGCATTTGGAAAATCGGACCATGCCGCCATCTTCCTCACGCCTGCCTACAAACAAAGGCTAAAGCAGCAACCACCAATCAGGAGGGAGGTCCCTCGCTGGACAGACCAATCAGTGGCCACGCTGCAGGACGCACTGGATGACGCAGACTGGGACATGTTTCGGCGCAGCTCTGATGACATCAACATGTTTACGGAAGCGGTTGTGGGATTTATCGGGAAACTAGCGGACGACACAGCAGAAAGATCTATCATCCGAACGTTTCCCAACCAGAAGCCGTGGGTGAATAAAAACATCCGCGACGCTCTAAGATCACGCACCGCTGCCTACAATGAAGGGCTCGTCTCCGGTAATATGGACCTATACAAGGCTGCGTCCTACAACGTGCGCAGCGCGGTCAGAAAGGCAAAGCGGAGCTACGGGGAAAAACTAGAGTCACAGCTACGACAGTGCGACTCTAGGAGCCTGTGGAAAGGACTGCGGACTATAACGGACTATAAACGACCAGCTTCTTCAATGATGAATGCCGATGCTTCACTGGCTGATGAGCTGAACACGTTTTATGCTCGCTTCGACGCCGCAGCAATTAAAACAACAAACGGCTGCGCGCGCTCCGAGTACACCAGTGAAGACAATGCATTCATCATCACAGAGCATGCCGTGAGGAACACCTTCAGGAGGGTGAACACCAGGAAGGCAGCAGGACCAGGTGCAATCCCAGGCCGGGTCCTGAGAGCCTGTGCTGACCAGCTAGCACCGGTGTTCACGGAGATCTTCAACCTCTCCCTGGCCCAAGCAGTGGTTCCCACGTGCTTCAAACAGTCCATTATTGTTCCTGTTCCAAAGAAACAACAGCGCGCTTGCCACAGTGACTACCGTCCAGTAGCACTGACTTCAAATCAAAATCAAATCAAATCACTTTTATTGTCACGTCACATGTGCAGGTACACTGGTACAGTACATGCGAGTGAAATTCTTGTGTGCGAGCTTCTCAAGCAACAGAGTTGTGCAAAATACAATAACGTAAAACAAGCAAAAATATAAGAATGGCTAAATCTGAAATTAATAAATATATGTACAATATATAAGAGTATACGCATTATTGGATGTGTATACTAAATATGTTTTTCTACGTGTGTGTGTGTGTGTGAGTGTGTATATACATATTTTACAATGAAATAGAGTAAACAATAAAATAAGATATATAAAATACACAGAGGTTGGTAGTCGGACATGTGCAAAACAGTGGCATTAATGTACAGTATGGAGTGCATAATGTTGAAGTTCCAGTAGTGAGGGTGAGGTGTCTATGACGTGTTCAGCAGTCTGATGGCCTGGTGGAAAAAGCTGTCTCTCAGTCTGCTGGTTCGGGACCGGATGCTGCAGAACCTCCTTCCTGATGGAAGTAGTCTGAAGAGTTTATGGCTGGGGTGACTGGAATCCTTGATGATCCTCCCCGCTTTCCTCAGGCACCTCTTCCTGTAGATGTCTTGGAGGGAGGGAAGCTCACCTCCAATTATCCGTTCAATTGTGATGAAGTGTTTTGAAAGACTGATGAGAGATCACATCACTTCTTCACTTCCTGCCACCATCGACTCACTTCAGTTTGCTTACTGGACTAATCGTTCCACAGACGATGCCATATCTCATCTGCTCCACACATCCCTGAGTCACCTGGACACTGGCAGAGGGAATTATGTTAGGATGCTGTTCGTGGACTACAGTTCAGCATTCAACACAATAATTCCCTCTAAGCTTTTCACCAAGTTGACGGATCTAGGACTCAGCTCATCACTGTGTCAGTGGATCCTCAACTTCCTCACAGACAGACCCCAATCAGTGAGGGTGGGAAAACAAGTCTCCCCCTCCATCTCACTCAGCACTGGAGTGCCTCAGGGCTGTGTTTTAAGCCCCCTGCTGTACTCACTGTACACTTATGACTGTGTAGCCACATCAGACACCACCTCCATTGTCAAGTTTGCTGACGACACTGTTGTTGTAGGCCTGATCTCCGACAACATCGAGACGGCCTACCTGGAGGAGATTAGGAACCTGGAGAACTGGTGCCAGGAGAATAACCTCCTCCTAAACATCAGCAAGACTAAGGAGCTGATCGTGGACTTCACTACAAAGCAGGCAAGGAATTACAAACCCCTCATCATCAGTGGCACGCCAGTGGAGAGAGTGGACAGTTTCCGATACCTGGGTGTCCACATCACTCAGGACCTGTCATGGTCCTGTCACATCAACACCCAAATTGGAGTCTATTAGATAGATGTGATACAAACCACTGCAGCACAGTACCTGTAATACCTACAGCATGTTCTAATCGCTCTAATAGGATATTATGGTCGACAGTATCGAACGCAGCACTGAGGTCTAGCAGGACAAGCACAGAGATGAGTCCACTGTCAGAGGCCATAAGAAGATCATTTGTAACCTTCACTAAAGCTGTTTCTGTGCTGTGATGAGCTCTGAAACCTGACTGAAACTCTTCAAATAAGCCATTCCTCTGCAGATGATCTGTTAGCTGTTTGACAACTACTCTTTCAAGGATGTTTGATATGAAAGGAAGGTTGGAGATTGGCCTATAATTAGCTAAGACTGCTGGGTCTAGAGATGCTTTTTAAGTAAAGGTTTAACTACAGCCAGCTTGAAGGCCTGTGGTACATAGCCGATTATTAGAGATAGGTTGATCATATTTAAGATCGAAGCATTAATTAATGGCAGGACTTCTTTGAGCAGTTTTGTAGGAATGGGGTCTAAAAGACACGTTGATGGTTTGGAGGAAGTAATTATTGAAGTTAACTCAGAAAGATCAATTGGAGAAAAAGAGTCTAACTTAACATCAATGGTACTGAAAGTAGCTGTAGATAATATTACATCTGTGGGATGATTATTGGTAATTTTTTCTCTAATGATAAGAATTTTATTTGTGAAGAAGTTCATGAAGTCATTACTAGTTAACGTTAAAGGGATGGTTGGCTCAGTAGAGCTCTGACTGTTTGTCAGCCTGGCTACAGTGCTGCAGAGAAACCTGGGGTTGTTCTTATTTTCTTCAATCAGTGACGAATAGTAAGATGTTCTGGCTTTGCGGAGGGCTTTCTTATAAAGCAGCAAACTATTTCTCCAGGCTAAATGATGATCCTCTAAATTTGTGACGCGCCATTTCCTCTCCAGCTTACGAGTTATCTGCTTTAGGCTACGTGTTTGAGAATTATACCACGGAGTCAGGTACTTCGGATTTGAGGCTTTAGTTTTCACAGGAGCTACAGTATCCAGAGTCGTACGTAGTGAGGAGGTAAAATTATTAACAAGATAATCAACCTCTGTTGGAGTAGCGTTCAGATAGCTGCTCTGCTCTATGTTGGTACAGGGCATTGAAGATGATAACAGTGGGTGGATTATATTATTAAACTTAGTTACAGCTAGGGCTGCCACAAACTATTATTTTGATAGTCGACTAGTCACCGGTTATTTTTGCGATTAGTTGACTAATCAGATCATGCATCCATTGGAGGTAAAACGTACAGCTTATTGCACCAGCATGCATCTGCTCTTATATAACTATCATTAGCAGTGTTGGGAAGGTTACTTTTAAAATGTATTCCACTACAGAATACTGAATACATGCCCCAAAATGTATTCTGTAACGTATTCCGTTACGTTACTCAATGAGAGTAACGTATTCTGAATACTTTGGATTACTTAATATATTATCATGCTGTTTACAACTATGTGAATGTACTATTGCTGTGATTTATTACTGTTACTGAAGGTCCGCGGCTGCGAACCGTAGTAAAGGGACCTCGGGCTAATACGGTGGGTTCCGTGTCGGGCTGGTAGCCGAAAAATAGCTTTACTTTGTTGTCTGGGTCAACTTTGCTTGCCAGAGACAGAGAGAGGCGTTGAAAGGCTGCTCCAACATAACTTATTTTTTCAGGAGGAAAACACGAACACAGTGTACAGTTGAGTCTTAATAGCTTACTTACAGCTGGGCTCGTCAGGCACTCTTCTTGGCTGCAGTGGTTATTATTATATTTACATGCTTCCAGCTCCCGTTTTTGCTCCGTGACAGCTCGGACTTTTCCTTTCTCTCCCTCCCTCGCTCACAGAGACATAACGTGTATGGTAGTCCATTCTCGCTGCGGCACGGACTACACTGCCCATGAGGCTACATTCTTTAGGGCCATGCCTGTAGCATTCTGCCTTTTAGCACAACAACAACAACAAAAAAGCGCTCTCTCACCCAGGAAACACGCAGAGAGAGAGTCACCCTGTAACCATGGCAACCGTAACGCTGCCGCCTGGAACAACAGAACATAGCTGTCAAACAAACCCAAACAGTCCTGACCCGCGACAATATGAAACAGGAAAGTACCGCCGTGTAATCCATTTATTTCAACAAAGTAACTGGATTCTGAATACCACCTTTTTAAACGGTAACTGTAACGGAATACAGTTACTCATATTTTGTATTCTAAATACGTAATGGCGGTACATGTATTCCGTTACTCCCCAACACTGATCATTAGTAGGGATGGGTACCGGTGTCCGGTGCCATGATGGCACTGGTTCTGACATAAACGGTAGTAACCAGACCGAAAAGCAGTGCATATTTCGGTGTTTTTTTTTTCCTGAGCCAATTCTAGCCAATCATTTTACATTTCCAAGGATAGTAAGCAGGGCCAGGTACGTACGTTCTTTTAGAGCAGAGCTACAGATTAAAAATGCCCAAGGTGAAGCGGTCAAAAGTCTGGCTGTACTTCACAGCAAAAGATGCAAACTCAGCAGCCTGCAACAAGTGCTTTAAGCTGATACTGTGATACTGTCAAAGGAGGTAACACCTCGAATCTGATGAAACACCTGGCGACGCATAGCGGGGTTTTTTTTAAAGCCGAGAAATGCACCGTGTTTGATAGCTTGCTGCGAGACCTCACACCGTGCACATCTACTGCGGGTGTGGTGCCTGTTATCGGACCCGGAGTTAGCAACATCCCCCAAGAACCCAAAGAGGAGAGTCCTGGCCCCTAGCCCTGCCAGTGTAGCAGAAATGATGACTGATGATGATGATGGCTGCAGCAGTCGTTCCCCTCTGCGTGAGTAGCTTCATGTTGTTCGTGTGTAATTTACGTTGAGTAGGCTAACCACATTATTACATTAATGCATGTAAGGTGAACTAGCAAACACCGTCGTAGTTACATGCGGCTGTCTTCTTGTTTGATGGCAGATACTCCCTTCACCCTGGCCAAAAAGGCTAAAATGACCAAAGAAAAAGTGGAAAACAGTTAAACGTGAGAGGTTTTTGGACCAATATTGTGTTCTCCATTCTTTGAGCACCGTTTAAGCACCGGCACCGTTTCAAAAGTACTGGTTTGGCACCGGTATCGGATAAAACCTAAACGATACCCATCCCTAATCATTAGCTTACAGCTTTAAGTGTTTAAGGTGCTAACTAAAAATAAAGACAAGATGATGGTTTATTAAATTTTAATGAAATTTGCAGATTGTTTCGGTGAAGTTTAATAAACACAGCCATCTGCTCCTTGCTATCTAAAATATAACAGGACACCGGAGCATATTCTCGAGCATCTCACACTTCTGATAATCAGTTGTCTGCTTGACGTTTATTCAGCTGTGTAAAAACTATAACTTTAATCTCAGCCAAACCGATTTACTCAGGAACAAATAAAATACTAAAAAAAGCCAAACAATAACATTTTTAAGTTATTTAAGTGACTTATATATCATGTTTAACCTGAGTAGCGAAAGACGGCGGTGGGTTTGAAAATGATTTGCCGGGAGTCCGGTGTTCTCACCGTCTCTAGTGAGCCTTGAACCCCAACTAGCTATCGAGCTGGTGGGTAACAGACGTCTCCGAAAACGTCGGAGCGCTTTTAAAAATATGTGATGTCTTGATAAACTGAGCAGATATTTGAAGTTTACAGCTACATTCTCGCCTGAAAATATGTTGAACGTTTATTTTGTGACCCAGAAAGAATAATAAGAGTAATATTAAAACTAATTAGCTGCCGCCATTGTTGGAAACTAAGCTGGGCCGCGCTATGAATTCTGGGACACAGCTTCTTCTTCTTCGGGGTTTAACATGGCATCCTTGTACATGCAGTGCTGCCATCTTCTGTTTCAGTCCGTTATTACACTCTTAAATCCTACTACTTATTCCTGTGTCTTTTGGTATCTTACGAAGCTTCAAACGATGCGTCGACTATTAAATTAGTCGACGTAATCGTGACTAGTCGACTAATCGTGGCAGCCCTAGTTACAGCACTTTCAGAAAGACATCTACTAGAGCTGGGCGATATAAGATTTTTTCATATCACGATATGTTTTTTTCATTTCAGGCGATAACGATATATATCACGATATAAGCCAAATAACTATATTTGTAAGATTTAAATGTGCCATTGCTCACAAGTAAAATGTGAAATAATTAGCAGCTTGTTTTAATTAAAATATTTATTTCCCATAATAAGTTCAACAGGGTAGATGTACTTAAGGAACATGAGACTTCAGTTTCAGATAAAGGCAAATATTGTAAACTACACAAAAGGCAGCCGCTAAAGCGTTTAAGTTTCAAAATAGAACAAACAAAACAGACTACTAAATTGTCAATTCCACTTAGAAACAAAATTTTAATTCTAAAAATAAATCTTAGTTTGTTTTACAGAAGAACAGACAAAATTGACTAACTTTTGTCAATATCAAATAAACTGAGAACTAAAAGGAAATTCTCAGGCTACGTCCACACGTACACGGGTATTTTTGAAAACGGAGATTTTCCGTTTTCGTTTTAAAAAATAATCCCGTCCACACGTAAACGCAGAAATGAAGGAAAACGCTGCTAGGAACATGCCAAAGCAACAGGTGGCGATATATTCCTAACCGTGTAGAAATGTTGGCCAATCAGAAGTCTAGAAGCCTCGGTAGGAAATAATAAACAAAGATGGGGCATAGAAGCAGAACCGAGTCGTATGTGTGGAGGGACAGTAACTATGTGTGTATATGTAAGCATTTAAACACTGCAGAGAGTACAATTAACAGTAACAGTATTGTAGAAAGTCATTTCACCGAAACAATAACGTGGCGCACAGTGTGACGTCAAAAAAGGCGCACACCTTTGACGCTGCGTTTTCTCTGTTTTTCTTGTCCACACGTAAATGCAAAAACGGAGTTTTCGAAAATCTCCACCCTGGCAGGCGTTTTTAGAAATCTCCGTTTTCAGTGACTGAAAACGCCGTTTACGTGTGGACGAAAGGTGCAAACGCATAGAAAAATCTGCGTTTTCAAAAATACCCGGGTACGTGTGGACGTAGCATCAATCTCTCCTTGTTGTATAGCTTAGCTTTTCAAACAGTTTTAACAGTTACTTTAGTCTGACAAAAGCCGAATGACGAATTAGCGCTTTCAGTCAGAGATTGAGCATGCACCGCTTTATTGTATATCCAGACTTGCTTTCGGCACAATTTACAGTGCGCGTACTCTGTTTTTTGTCAGACTTGAAATAGCCGAAATACCTTCACACTACGGAACTTCTGTGGCCCTTCCGTTTGACAATCTCTTCAGCATTGGAACCATCATCTGTTTTTTCTTCGGTAACCTTCGCTCACGCTCTGGGTTGATTTTTCTGTAGTCGGCAAACTCATTTCCTTCATTACCTGGGCGGCCCGGCTGCAAAAACAAATACACATGTGCGCCTTGGCGCTTGTGCTGTACGTAACAAGTCATGTGACGTGACGCTGCAGCTGTGATTGGTTCGGCTCTGCGCTACTTAATTTGGATTGGCTGTTCTTTTTTTTTTTTTTTTAAGAGGACAAGAGAGATGAGGTCTATCGCAATAGTTTAATTTTTCTATCGAGAAAAAGTTATTTCGCACTACATATCGTTATCGTTTTATCGCCCAGGTCTAACATCTACTGTGATAAAGTCTACTCTCCACTGCTGTGTAATCAATTATTGTAAATGTTATCAGGAAATGATCAGACAGCAGAGGGTTTTCAGGAAACACTGTTAAATGTTCAGTTTCTATGCCATATGTTAAAACAAGATCTAGAGTGTGATTAAAGTGGTGGGTGGGTTCTTTTACATTTTGAGAAAAGCCAATTAAGTCTAATAACAGATTAAATGCGATGTTGAAGCTGTCATTTTTAGCATCTACATGGATGTTAAAATCAACCGCAATAATTATTTTATCTGAGCTGAGCACTAAATCAGATAAAAAGTCTGAGAAATCAGAGAGAAACTCTGTGTAAGGCCCAGGTGGACGATAGATGATAACAAGTAAGACTGGTTTCTGAGTTTTACAGCTGGGGTGGACGAGGCTAAGCATCAGGCTTTCAAATGAATTAAAAGTCTGTCTTGGTCTTTCGTTGATTAATAGGCTGGTGTGAAAAATTGCTGCCACACCGCCCCCTCGGCCTGTGCTTCGAGGTTTCTGGTAGTGCTGGACCGATCCGATATTACGTATCGGTATCGGTCCGATACTGACCTAAATTACTGGATCGGATATCGGAGGGAAATAAAAAAATGTAATCCAATCCATTAAATATCAAAAAAGCACCTCAAAAAACTTGCGACACGGCGTAACTCAGCTCATAACCGTAGCACGTTGGAGCAGTGTGGTTACATGATAGAGCGGCTGTGTGTATTTGTAGCCTCGCTAGCAATCCGGCATTTCATCTCCGAGGAAGTTATCCCAGAGAGAAGTAAAGCAAGTGTGTAAGTTCATCTCTGAATGTTTGTAAAGCGTTCCCGCGTTAAGCTTAACAACCGATATATGGAGCGACTGCCTCTCCCTCTCCTGCTGCTGCTTCAATCATGAAACTGATCAATGATCAGCTGATCGGCTTTTCTGTTGCGAGTCCGTCTCTCTTCTTTGTTTTTGGCCCACTTTGCACCAGAAAGAGGAAACCAGCGACTGAACAACAGCAGCACATTTACGCTTGATAAGCTGTTGTTAGAATTTATTTAATATTACTTTCTACACCAGGATCCTTTTCTACGTAGCTGACGGCTGGTAACTGTGCAGGGGCGGATCTAGCAAAGTTTAGCCAGGGGGGCCGATAGGGCATGAACAGGGAAAAGGGGGCACAAAGACATACTTTTCTTTCTTATTCTCATTTAAAATGTCTAGCTTTTAATAAATAATTATCTGAATCTTACACCCAAAGTTTTAATCTGATGTAAAATGTATAGAAGTCCATTACTGTATATATCCAAAAGTTGATTCTGTTCATCTGGACGTAGCGTTTTGTGGGAGAAACGTTTCGTCACTCATCCAAGTGACTTCTTCAGTCTCAGCTGACTGCAGGTTTCAATCTTATAAACAGTACATTTGCATAATGACTGAAACCAGCCCACTGAAGGAACAATGGGCTGTGAGGTCAGTTCCTTAATCATAATTATGCAAATTCCCATGACCATTGATCAACAATCACTGACCAAAACCCACTGATCAAAGAACACTGATCAATGGCCATGAGTCCCATTCACAGAGAGTTGGGGAATGGCTGCAATCACAGCATTGTAAGATGGTGACAGATGTACCCTTAGGCCCCCTCCTCGATTCAGAGATGGTCTTTCCCTTTTCACGTAAATGGCCTCCTTGACTCCGCGCTCAAACCAGCGTTCCTCCCTGTCCAGGATGTGTACATCCTCATCATTGAAAGAGTGTCCACTGGCCTGTAGGTGTAAATAAACTGCAGAGTCCTGGCCTGATGAGGTTGCTCTTCTGTGTTGTGCCATCCGCTTCGCTAGAGGTTGTTTGGTTTCCCCGATGTATAAATCCTGGCAATCCTCCTGGCACTTAACAGCGTACACTATGTTACTCTGTTTGTGTCGGGGGACCCGATCCTTGGGGTGGACCAGTTTTTGGCGCAGCGTATTTTGGGGTTTAAAAGCCACAGAGACCCAGTGTTTAGAAAAAATGCGTCTCAACTGCTCTGATACTCCTGACACATATGGGATCACTACAGGTTTTCGCCTGGGCAGCGGTTGTCCTTCTCTCCTGGATCGGCTGGAGCTTTCTTTAGGTGCCTTCCCAGCTTTGACAAAAGTCCAGCTGGGATAACCACATTTACTCAGGGCCTTCTTGATGTGCTGTTCTTCTGCCTCCCTGGCTGCTGTGTCAGTGGGGATGGTGTTCGCTCTGTGTTGTAGCGTCCTGATGACACCCAGTTTGTGCTCCAGTGGATGATGAGAGTCAAACCTTAAAGACTGATCCGTATGTGTAGGTTTACGGTACACGTCAGCTTTTAGATGTCCCCCATTACTGATGGAAATCTCACAGTCTAAGAAGGCTAACCTGCCACTTTTCATATCCTCCCTGGTGAATTTGATGTGTTGGTCCACCGAGTTAATGTGATCCGTGAAATGTAGTACATCCTGAGATTTGATTTTCACCCAGGTGTCATCCACATATCTGAACCAATGGCTTGGTGGTGTTCCAGGGTAGGATAGCAACGCCCTCTTTTCCACTTCTTCCATGTACAAATTGGCCACGATGGGTGAAACTGGGGAGCCCATGGCACACCCATGTTTCTGCCTGTAGAACTGACCCTTGTATGTGAAGTAGGTGGAATGAAGACACAGTTCCAAAAGCAAACACACTTGGTCGATGCTGAGAGTGGTCCTGTTGCTGAGGTTGGTGTCATCCTGTAATCTCTTACGGACTACCTCCTACGCTTCCGTGACTGGGATGCAAGTGAAGAGAGATGTAACGTCATACGAGACCATGGTTTCATCTGCCTCCATAATGACATCTCTCACCTTCTCAACAAAATCCAGGGTGTTCTGGATGTGGTGTTCAGAGCTGCCCACCAGCGGGTTGAGGATCGAAGCCAGAAACTTGGAGATGTTATAGGTGACCGAGTTGATCATGCAGACAATTGGTCTTAAAGGTGCACCCTGCTTATGTATTTTCGGTAAACCATACAGACTTGGTGTCTGTGAAGGTTCTCAGTCATCCAGGTCATCGTAGTCAAAGGAGTTTGCAAAGAAAAGCGTCTGGACTTCTTTGAGTTGCTTGAAGACGTTTCACCTCTCATCCGAGAAGCTTCTTCAGTTCTAAGGTCAAATGGCAGAGAGTCCCAGATTTAAACCCAGTGGGAGTATCCCCCCAAGGAGGGACAAAGGACCCCCTGGTGATCCTCTAATCACATGTGCCAAGGTGTGAAAGCGGGTGTGGGACCGAAACCCTGGCTGATTAGGTCCCACACCCGCTTTCACACCTTGGCACATGTGATTAGAGGATCACCAGGGGTCCTTTGTCCCTCCTTGGGGGATACTCCCACTGGGTTTAAATCTGGGACTCTCGGCCATTTGACCTTAGAACTGAAGAAGCTTCTCGGATGAGAGGTGAAACGTCTTCAAGCAACTCAAAGAAGTCCAGACGCTTTTCTTTGCAAACTCCTTTGAATACAGACTTGGTGTAGACTCTCCTGGGTACAGCCTGTGGTATGAGGTCCGGTCGATAGCCTTGTCTTGTTCTAACTGCTTCAGACAGTCTATGACCCTCTTCCTGTAGCCACTTCCTGGGTCTCGTTTCAGGGGCTCATAAGTATTTTCATCACTGAGTGATGAAACTGACAAAATCTTCTCATGACAGTCTTTCTGGTTAAGCAATACTGTGCACCTACCCTTGTCTGCCGGAAGGATGATAATGTTGTTGTCATCACTAAGTGATGTGAGTGCCTTCCTCTGGGGGCCTAAGGGTACATCTGTCACCATCTTACAATGCTGTGATTGCAGCCATTCCCCAACTCTCTGTGAATGGGACTCATGGCCATTGATCAGTGTTCTTTGATCAGTGGGTTTTGGTCACTGATTGTTGATCAATGGTCATGGGAATTTGCATAATTATGATTAAGGAACTGACCTCCCAGCCCATTGTTCCTTCAGTGGGCTGGTTTTAGTCATTATGCAAATGTACTGTTTATAAGATTAAAACCTGCAGTCAGCTGAGACTGAAGAAGTCACTTGGATGAGTGACGAAACGTTTCTCCCACAAAACGCTACGTCCAGATGAACAGATTCAACTTTTGGAGATTTACTTTGCTGGATGATTGAGAATGCATCAAGACATTACTGTATATAGTAACTGTTAAGTCTAATATACCCTAGTAAGCTATAGTACTTTTTCCTTTGGGAAGGTACCATCTGTGCAGTCTGCAATTCTGTTGAAGAAAGATGTTGAGTCTGTTTAATTATTCTTGAAAAATAATTTATTTCTGTGCATTTTTCTTTCACACTGCATCAAATTAAAGTTGATTACATCGATTAAGCATCATGAGGTGGAGGGTGGGGGGGTTTTGTGTTTTTTTTTTGTTTTTTTGCTGGGAATTTTAGAACCCTATTAGTTAGGTTGCTTGCTCTTTAAAATACCAGAATAGGAAGGATGGAGTAGGTTCAAGTTTATTAGATTGATCAGTGTTGCTGAACTATGAAATATTTTGGGTGCAGTGTATTTTATGCATACAGGTATAACAGAATAGCTTTAGTGTTTTGTTTTGTTTTTAACTTGAGTATGAACTTATACAAAAAAGCAGCAAGATATAAAAAAAAACAATTTTATTGATTAAAAAACACACTATATTGGATTCATATCGGTATCGGCAGATATCCAAATTTATGATATCGGTATCGGACACAAAAAAAGTGGTATCGTGCCATCTCTAGTTTCTGGTAGTTAGAATGACTCAGGGGTGTTGATTCATTTAAACTAACATACTCATCCTGCTGCAACCAGGTTTCCGTAAGGCAGAGTAAATCGATTTGTTGATCAATTATTAAGTCATGTACTAACAGAGACTTGGAGGAGAGAGACCTAATATTTAATAATCCACATTTCACTGTTTTACTCTTTGGTTCAGATGTGGATACTGTATTGTTCTTTCTTTGTGATTTTTTTTATGTTTAAGTTGTTTATTGCTGGTTTGTAGTTTGTTTTTTGTCTGTTTGGGAGCTGTCACAGTCTCTATGGAGATGGGTTTTTGGGGGGGTAGCAGGAGGAGAGAAGCTGCAGAGAGGCGTGTAAGACTGCAACTCTGCTTCCTGGTCCCAACTCTGGATAGTCATATTTTGGGGGGTTTAATAAATTGGTCCATATTTCTAGAAATGAGAGCTGCTCCATCCAAAGTGGGATGGATGCCGTCTCTCCTAACAAGACCAGGTTTCCTCTAGGTTTGCCAATTATCTATGAAGCCCACATCGTTTCTGGGACACCACTCAGACAGCCAGCAATTTAAGGAGAACATGCAGCTAAACATGTCACTCCTGGTCTGATTGGGGAGGGGACCAGAGAAAACTACAGAGTCCCACATTGTTTTGGCAAAGTCACAGACTTGCTGTCTGTGACTTTTGTTTGTGACTCTGTCTTTGACTCTCTGTCTTTCACTGTCTGTCTGTGTCTCTCTGTCTGTGACTCTCTGTCTCTTACTCTGTGTCTCTTGTCTGTGACTCTTGTCTGTGACTCTGACTCCTTCTGTGACTCTCTGTCTCTGACTCTGTCTCGAGTCTACAGTCATGCTGGTTCTTCCCACCATCCTAATGATACTCCTGCAGAGACAGACACACTGACACATAGGAGGGTGATGTTTGCAACTAAAAACACTCAACAAACTCTTGGCTTCCGGTCTTGACTTGTTCTCCTCGTCATCAGTGCGTGTGACGTCATATTGTCGGCGTGGCGACACGTTTCGTTTAGAAGAACACCGCAGTGGCTTTTTGTGCCGTGACAGCAGGTACAAACGGCTGCCTCTGTGTGATGACGGCATGGTGGACGGTATGTTAGCACCTTAACCATCTGTGACTCTGTCTGTCGGTCTAACTTAATTTTTATTAAATTATTGTTAAGTAAAAACCTTCCTGCCGTGAACAGCATTAGAAAAACAAGCAAATTGAGCAGAGCTGATGACATGACCCCATCTGTCTGTGACTGTCTGTGACCCCCACGGTGCTCAGCCTGAACGTGAGTCGCTCCTTTGACCTCGATCATCAGTTTGATGTATTTAAACTTTTCTGCATGTTTCAGTCCATTTGATTATTCTCAGTTTAATGTTCAGTTCATTTTCCAGAGAGCAGGTGTTCAGGTGAAGCGAGGATTAGCTGGTAAGCGACGCTGAGTCACCTGTGGTCAGACAGTTTGTACAGAGGGGAATTTTTCTTCCTTGTCCCTGCTTAATTATGTAGGGCCTGGACCTATGAGACTGTCCTACCTCAGGAGTGTTTATCCAAACTCTTTGGTTGTTTGGCCTTCTGTCCCCGCAGTGAGTGGAATTTACGAGCGTCGCGGATCGAACCCTCAGTGTTTACGTCCCCTAATTTGGGCCATTTCTGTTAATGATTCAACTTCTACTTCGCTGAGCATGGCGCTCTTTAATGCCCGATCAATGACAAATAAAACGTTCTTGTTGAATGATTTTCTTCTTTCCAATAAAAAAAAAAAATGGATGTCTTGTTTCTAACTGAAACCTGGCAGCGCGATGGTGACTACTCATCTTTCATCGAATTTTGCCCAGGCTGGTACTCCTTCATCAGCCAGCCTCGGACGTCCGGTCGAGGAGGAGGTGTCGCTGCGGTGTTTGGAAGTCGGTTTCACTGTCACTCAGTAATGGTCCGACATTTTTCATCATTTGAATTACAGCTGATTAAAACTGAAGATAAAGATCCGTGTTACTGTGCTCTAGTGTATCGTCCACCTGGTCTAAATGGTCAGTTTTTAAAGGAGTTCAGTGACTTTTTATCCTCCACCTTGAAGCTGTCAGACTGGTTATCGTCGGGGATTTTAATATACACATTGACGATGACTCTGACCTCTTTGCCAGAGGTTTCCTTAGCGTCATGGATTCTTTTCATTTTACACAGCATGTATCTGGTCCCACTCACACCAAAGGACACACACTGGACCTTGTTTTTACCTTAGGATTAACTATTGATTTTATTAGTTCTGAGGACATTTTTATTTCGGACCATCACTGTATTCTTTAACTTGTCTTTCCATCTGTCCCTCTCTCCTGTTCGACATTGGTTAGCTCTCGCATCTTAAATTCCTCTACTGCTGCCAAATTTTCTGATGTTTTTAATTTAGTTTTACCTTCCTATAACAATGTTGATTTATTAACAGATGTTTTTAATAATCACTGTCTCTCTATTTTAGACAATGTTTCTCCTGTTAAAACTAGACTAGCTCCGGTTTCAAATTCGTCCCCCTGGATAAATAACAGCATTCGCTGTTTAAAGCGTTGCTGCCATAAGGTTGAACGTTTATGGAGGAAAACCGTTTGCATGTCCATCTCCTTCATTTAAAGGACTTTTAGTTTCTTTTAACTGTTCAGTTCGAGATGCGAGGGCTGCCTATTTCTCAGACCTAGTGTCTTTGTTTTTCTTTGTTGAAAAGGTCAGTAATGTGAGGAACAATATCTCTCCTTCTGTGTCTCTGTTGTCAGCTTCAACTCAAGCTAGGCCTGTTATTTTAGAAAGATTTTTACCTGTGTCCTTACCAGAGCTGGTCAAGTTAGTTGATTCAGTGAAAGCATCCTCCTGCTTTCTTGATATTTTACCTGGATCTTTGTTTAAAAATGTCTTTCAGTCTATGGGTCCCTGTGTGCTTACAATTATCAATACCTCATTGGTTTCTGGTCAGGTCCCTGGTTATTGTAAGAATGCTGTCATTCACCCACTGTTTAAAAAAAACCCAAGCTTGACGCTTCTCTGCTTAGCAGTTGTAGACCAAATTTAAAACTACCATTCATTGCTAAGATTTTAGAAAAGGTTGTTGCTAAGCAGCTCACAGCTGTCTTAGATGAATACAACATTCCCGATAAATTCCAATCTGGCTTTCGTAGAGCTCACTCTACTGAAACTGCACTTCTTAGAGTGTCCAGTGATTTTTTTGATGTCTTGCTGATGTTGGACCTGACCTCTGCCTTTGATACCGTCAACCATCATTTGTTAACATTTTGTTAAATAGGCTGAGACGCTGGGTGGGTATATCAGGGTCTGCTTTGGACTGGTTCAAATCTTATTTGTGTGAACGATCCTTCTCTGTGGCTAGCTCTAAGTTCAGGTCCTCCTCCACTTCTCTTGCCTATGGTGTGCCACAAGGTTCTGTGTTGGGACCCTTATTGTTTTTGTTGTATATACTCTCTCTTCAGGACATGGTAAGCACTTTTAAGTGATACTTAAGGACATTTTGTATTACTGCTATGCAGATGATATTCAGTTGTGTATCTCTTTTAAGCCACATGATGTTTCCAAACTACAGATCTTGCATAGGTGCATAGACTCCATGAGAGGTTGGATGGCTGATAATTTTCTTCAACTTAAGAAGGAGAAAACTGAAGTCCTTGTTTGTGCTACTGATAAATTTGTGCCCTTGGTAGTGGAAAATTTAGGCCCTCTTGCCTCATTTGCCAAACCTATCAGGAACCTTGATGTAACTTTTGACCAGCTCTGACGCTGGACACTCATGTTAAATCTCTGGTCCGCTCCTGTTTTTATCACTTGAGAAACATTGCTAAGCGGAGTTCCATTGAGTCACGCCCTGAACTGGAAATGATCATTCATGCATTTGTCTCATCTCATTTGGATTATTGTAATTCCTTGTTCACCTGTTTATGTAAAGCCTCTTTGGAACGTCTGCAGGGTGCTCAGAGCGCTGCTGCAAAGCTTCTGAGCAAGCCTTCCAAGTACTCCCATGTCACATCCCTACTGATTCAGCTGCACTGGCTCCCTATTAAATTCAGAATCCACTTTAAGGTTTTGACATTGACTTTCAGGGCTCTGCATGGACAAGCACCAACATATATCAGTGATCTTTTACATCCATACATTCTCAGCAGGTCCCTGAGGTCATGTGATCAGGGCTTGCTGGTTGTTCAACACACGAGGCTGAAAACAAAAGGCGACAGAGCTTTTGTAACTGTGGCCCCCAGACTGTGGAACTTTGTCCCTTTGAGCCTGAGATCTGTGGACTCAGTGGTTGCTTTTATAAAACAGCTAAAAACTCATCTTTTTAAACTTGCTTTTGGTTGATTTTTGTTTTAGCTTCTGTGAAGCACTTTGTGATTTTATCTTGAAAGGTACTATATAAATTAAATTTTACTTACTTATTTACTTTCAGGAGAACCTGAGCACCAATAAGCTGTCCTCTGAGAGATCCCCGTCTAAAACATTAAAAGGAGGTTCCTATTTCAGGAGGTTCCTAAGCGTCTTTTCAGAGAATATAAAAGCAGCCATGCAAATATTTCCTCCGTTCCCTGGATCCTGTAGTTTGGATTGTGAAGTGTTTCCTCTGTAGGACAGCACGAGTCGTACAGCAGGTCGGTCAGCTTGCCACGTGTGCAGTCGGCTTTCATTTTTGAGTGGCAGTAATCGTGGGTCATTTTACTCGGTGCTGGATGGAGGGAAGAAGGATCTTCACAGCTGTGGTCTAAGGAGCTTGGAAAGAAAAACCATTTGACCCTAGAGCTGAACAAGCTTCTCGGATGAGAGGTAAAACGTCTTCAAGCAACTTAAAGAAGTCCAGATGCCTTTTTCTTTCCAAGCTCCTTAGACTACGATGACCTAGATGATTGAGAACCTTCACAGACATACTTCACAGCTGTGGTTTGAGTGTGAGAGACTGATTAGAGGCTGGTGTAAACTGAGCTGGCTTAGGATGGTAACCCCGTCTCTCAGAGTGCTGACTCTGTGCTGTTTGTCCTTCCAGGACCCCGTAGCTCATCTACCCACTGACATGGTCGGCCGTGCGTTCAGTGTCTTTTTCATCATCCTGAAGTATGCCGTCGACCTGCTAACCTGGGAGCACGAGGACCTGCTGCCTGCAGGACTGCAGCCACCGTAGGCTCACTCTACCTTTACCTGAGACACGTCACAGTAAACGCGTCACACTGCAGCGTTCACACTGTGTGTGTGTGTGTGTGTGCGCGTGCGCAGGGAGAGAGAGGACACCTACTACTGCATGCTGTTCAATGATGAAGTGCACACGTACGAGCAGGTGATCTACACGCTGCAGAAAGCTGTCAGCTGCAGCCAGAAGGAGGCCGTGAGCTTTGCCACTACCGTGGACCGAGACGTCAGTACACACACACACGCACACACACACAGTAACAAGCTTATAGGAACTCAGAAATGTGACGAGGAGCTTCCTGTTTTTCATGTTCTGGTGATTATTCTAAGAATCTGTTTTGTGTGTGCGCGTGCACAGGGCAGGAAGTCAGTTCGGTATGGAGACTTCCAGTTCTGTGAACAGGCCAAGTCCGTGATCGTGGTGAGTGTTTCCAAGTTTGATAAATGACAGGAAGTCTTGAACTGATGCGGGGGGGTGCTGACGGCGCCTGCTTCAGGGACGCTGAATGTCGTACTTGTTTACAGTCACTGCCTTCTGGTTTTACTCATCACAACAATTTAAGAAAACAAAGAATGTCTCACCACCTCCTCTTCCTACACCACCATCACCTCCTCCTCTGCTCCTCCTCCTTTCCTATCCCCTCAGAGAAACACCAGCCGTCAGTCAAAGCCTCTCCGGGTTCAGGTGATGCACTCGTCTGTCGTTGCTCATCAGTGTTTTGCTCTGAAGGCTCTGAGCTGGCTGGGTCAGATCATTCAGTACTCTGGTACGTGTGGACTTCATTACCCACAGTTCCTCTTTGTGTGTCCCTGCTGCTGCATGTGGTGACTGTGGACTGTGTTTTAGATGGCCTGAGGAGGATCCTGTGTCAGGTGGGACTGCAGAAAGGTCCAGAGGGAGAGAACTCCTCACTTGTCGACCGACTGATGCTCAACGACTCCAAGATGTGGAAAGGTAACTGCACGTACCGCTGCTAGTCATATGGCGCTCGAACGGCCACGGTCGTGACGCCAACAGGTGTGAAACAGTTTGTGTTTATCTGTGGGTTGGTCCTTCAAAGGCACACAGCAGAGATACAGTCCCAATCAAATGTTTAAGACCACTTGAAAAATGGCCAAAAGTCATATTTTGCATGGTTGGATCTTGACCAGGTTCCAATTAAAGCTTTAACATGCAGTAATGGGAGTGAGACAAAACATTTAAGCATGCAGTTTATTAAAAACAACGCTTAAACTGAAACAGGCTGTTTTACAGCTGATCCAAAGTTTCGGGCCGCATGCCTTTAAAAGGACAAATCTGGGCATAAATGTGGATTCATTGTCATTTCCTGTCAGGTAGTCACACTGTCATGACGTTCTGATGGCAAACGCTAACAAACGTTTCCTTTTTGAACGCGGTCGGGTTGTTGAACTGCATAAGCAGGGTCTCTCACAGCACGCCATCACTGCTGAGGTGGGACGCAGTGAGACAGTTATTTGGAATTCCTCAAATGATCCTGAGGGTTATGGAACAAAAGTCAAGTGGAAGACCCAAACAAATGTCATCAGCACTGAGCCGGAGGATCCATTTGGCTGTTCGTCGAGACACTGGATGACCCTCGACCCAAATTAAGGCCGTTCCTGGTGCCGACTGCAGCCCCATAACCATCAGACGGCCTCAAAACACGTCTTCAAAGGCCTCGTCTCCTTGAACGCCACAGAACTGACCGTTCGGACCAAACATGGGACATTGAAAGGTGGAAGAAAAAGTTTGATTTTTTTGATGAGAACAAATGTAACTTTAATGGTCCTGATGGTTTCCAGCGTTACTGGCATGATAAGCAGATCCCACCTGAAGTGTCATAATGGTCTGGGCTGCTTTTTCCTTCAGTGGAACAGTGGAGCTTCAGGAGGTGCAGGGACGTCAAACGGCTGCTGGCCATGTCCAGATGTTGCAGAGAGCATCCCTCATGACTGAGGGCCCTCGTCTGTGTGGTAACCACTGGGTTTATCAACAGGACAACGTAGAGCTGGGCGATAGAACGATAACGATATGTATTGCGAAATAACTTTTTCTCGATAGAAAAATGAAACTATTGCGATAGGCCTCATCTCTCTCTCTTCCTGTCTTAAAAAAAGAAAAGAACAGCCAATCCAAATTAAGTAGCGCATAGCCGAACCAATCACAGCCGCAGCGTCATGTCACGTGACTTGTTACGAACAGCACAAGTGCCAAGCCGCACATGTGTATTTGTTTGGGAAGCAGCCAGCCGCCGTGCTGGCCGGTTAATGGAGAAAATGAGTTTGCCCGCTAGAGAAAAATCAACCGAGAGCTTGGGTGACCAGGTTACCGAAGACAACACAGATGATGTTCCAATGCCGGAGAGCTTGTTGAAAGGAAGGGCCAGAGAAGTTCCGTAGACTAAAAGCGCTAATTCGTCATCGAAAACAACCAGGAGAATCCCTGCGAAGCAACAACAGTCAATTGAGTCGGCTTTCTCCAGCGTCTTACCATATGACAAAAAAAGCTAAGAGACATAGTGACATAACGAATGCCATAGCTTACCGTCTTGCTAAAGACATGCTACCAATAAACACGGTCGAAAATGAAGGATTCAAGCAGCTAATTGAGGTAATAGCTAAGCTATACAACAAGGAGAGATTGAGAATTTCCTTTTAGTTCTCAGTTTATTTGATATTGACAAAAGTTAGTCAATTTTGTCTGTTCTTCTGTAAAACAAACTAAGATTTATTTTTAGAATTAATATTTTGTTTCTAAGTGGAATTGACAATTTAGTCTGTTTTGTTTGTTCTATTTTGAAACTTAAACGCTTTAGCGGCTGCCTTTTGTGTAGTTTGCAATATTTGCCTTTATTTATCTGAAACTGAAGTCTCATGTTCCTTAAGTACATCTACCCTGTTGAACTTATTATGGGAAATAAATATTTAAATTAGAACAAGCTGCTGATTATTTCACATTTAACTTGTGAGCAACGGCACATTTAAATCTTACAAATATAGTTATTTGGCTTATATCGTGATATATATCGTTATCGCCTGAAATGAAAAAAAAAAAACATATCGTGATATGAAAAAATCTTATATCGCCCAGCTCTAGGACAACGCTACAGTACACAATGCTGCAGGACAAGGGACTTCTTCCAGGAGAGTAACATCACTCTTTTAGACCATCCTGTGTCTTCCCCTGATGAAAATCCAGCTGAGAACCTTTGGGGATGGACGGCAAGGCAAGAGTCGACTCCCATTGAGCGAGAGCCGGCTCCTCACTTAATTTCCTTTTGCTGCTCAGCTCTCACACAGTGGCTCAGCTATGCTCCAATCCCTCCATGTTGTGGCCAATCACATGCGAGGATATAGGATAATATCATTATGTGAAAAACAGAGAGGGTGAGAAACGCGACAGTCAAGTGGAGCGTGTGTCTGTCCTCTCAGTAAGTGAGTGAGACAGTAGACAGCGGTGAGGAGGGCTGTGCGAGTGCATTGCAAAAACACATAAATATGCCTGACGCCTGTAAACAAGGCAGCATCTGGCTGCAGTTTAAAGACTTTTTTTGTCTCGGTCTCGGTCTTGGTCTTGTCTCGACTTTGTCTCGGTCTTGACTCGGTCTGTCTTGGTCTTGGTCTTGGTCTTGTCTTGGTGTCGATACCCTCTGGTCTTGTTATTGTCTTGGTCTTGGTTTAGGCGGTCTTGACTACAAGTCTACAAGGCAAGTTTGCAAAAATGGACAGCAGCTCCAGACAGTAGATGCCCTTCGTGCAGCCGTCTGTTCCCACTCACCTCATGGAAACACTTGCATCAAGCATGCTGCACTGAATTTTTGAAGTGATCAACAATAACGGTGGAGCGACTCGTTACTGAACTTTGATTTCTGTTTCACAGGTTTTTTTTGGACGTGTGGTCCTAAACTTTGGATCAGCTGTAAACCAGCCTGTTTCAGTTTAAGCGTTGTTTTCAATAAACTGCATGCTCAAAGCATGTTGTGTCTCACTCCCATTTCTGCATGTTGAAGCTCTACTTGGAACCTTGTTAAGATTCAACCATGCAAAATAGGATTTTTGGCCATTTTTCAAGTGGTCTTAAACTCTCGATTGGGGCTGAATGTGACTGACAGGCACTCTAACTAGCTGTACTTTGGATGCATAGCAGTCTCCTTGATCTGCTTGTTCATGGTGTGCGAGTTGATGAGCTGCAAGTAAATGTGAGCAAGTTGAGGTCAGCTGATCTGTCATGTTTGCAGGAGCGAGGAACATCTATCACCAGCTACTTATGAACAGCCTCCTCATGGACCTCAAGTACAAGAAGATCTTTGCCATCCAATTTGCCAAGGTAACGCAGTATACCTGACACCTGCCATCCACGTCATTAGGTACACCTTGCTTGTACTGGTACTCCTTTTTCTTTAAGAGCTGCTTTAATTCTTCACGGCTCAGATTGAGTAAGCTGCTGGAAACACTCAGAGAGGCTGGTCCATGTGGACACGACATGACGAGAACTTCTGTTCCATTTGAGCACAGAGGAGCTCTGCTGCACTGAGATCTTTGACCGTGGAGGCCCTTATACAGCAAACTCACTGTCATGTTCAAGACATGGTTGGTGAGAACATGACATCATATCAGCAGTCTGAAACACCAACAACCATCCCACGCTTAAAGGCTCTTAAATCACTTTCCTTCATTATTCTGATGTTCATTTTGAACTTCAGCTCGTCTGATATCTGCATGTCTGAATGCACTGAGCTGAAGCCCTGTGATTGCCTGATTACATATTTGCATTAACAAGCCGTTGAACAGGCCTAATAAAGTGGCTGGTGAGTGTATATACCTGATCGGAACACCTGTGACAGCTGTGGAGGTTTATATAGTCTGGGGGCCGTTTATGCTAGTAGAAGCTCGATGATCTGTGATTCCCTGGCAGCATCTGTTTCCTCAGCGCAACAGCCTGAAACCTCACCACATGACCTTGTTGGCTTGTTTACAGCCAAAATAAAAAACTTCATCCAGCCAGTCATGTGTCGATTGAATGTTTAGATCCAAAAAAATCAAAGTACTCAAAAAGATCCTCTGGAGTGAACTTTGTTCATTGAAACAGACTTTACTAAACAGTGTCATATAAACAACAAAACAGAACGTCACAATACACAGAACAGCAAGACATCACAAAGTAGAGCAGAGCAACCCTGAGGTGTAGAGCCTGCATGCTCATGTAGCAGATGAAAACAACAGAGAAAAAGGGTTACGCTGACAAAAATAAACCATAAATCTCATTAATTTGGGGTTTTTCTCACTTTGGAAAGTGTGTTCTGTCAAAGAGAGCCATAATTCACATTAACCCCTCCATGAACTGCTATTTTAGTGTGGTGGACTAGTTTGTTTGTCCTAGGGAACCCAGGGGCTATGTTCTCAGGGCCTTTTGCCTCCTAGTAGGGTTTCCCATGGCAAATTGGTCCTGGGTCAGGAACCAGACAAAGAGATATTCAAAAGACCCTTATGAGTTTAACAACAAGGGAGTTTACCCTGCCTGGGATACGGTTACTGGGGCCCCGTCCTGAAGCCAGGCCTGGGAAGTGTGCTCGAGGGAGAACGCCGGCTGGGTGCACCCGACACCCAACGTAGGCCTGCACCATCCCCATGGGGTGCCGTAGAGGTTGGGTGCAGTGTGTGCCAATGGCAAGAGATCCTGACGGACCGATCCCCGAGTCTGGTGCTTGGGACACAGAACACCTCTTTGGTGGAGAAGGAGTACGCGAGGTTGAGATGTACCGGCTAGATATAGTCAGGCTCACCTCAACACACAGCTTCGGCTCTAGAACCTGTCTCCTAGAGAGGTGCTGGACTCTGTCCCAGTCTGGAGTTGCCTTTGGTAAGAGACAGTATGTTGAGGTGGGTATCTTGGACCCTGTATGTTGGAGTTTTTCCCAGTGGACGAGACACCTTCAGGTTGGGGAGTCTTTGTGTGGGGTGCTCAAGGTGCTCCATCTGGAGACTCAACGCTCATATGGACAGTTGACAGTAAGACTTAAAGGGGCGTCATTGGGAGGAACAGCCTGCCTGGTCTGAACTGAAGTGGTGTTCTGTTACTGGACTTCTGTGCAAACCAGTGCGTCCATAACAAACACCACTTTCGAAGGTCGTCTATAAGTGCACATGGCAGCAGGACACCCTAGGTCGATGATCGATGTTGTAATCGTATCATTGGATCTGCAAGTGTATATTCTGGATACTCGGCTGAAAAGAGCTGCTGAGGTGTCAGCTGATCTCCTCCTGGTGTTGAGGTTGATCAGGTTGTAGGGTAGGACTGTGTAGGACAGACTTGCCTCACTTAAACATATAGTGAGAGTGCAATGCGAATGCTTGGCACAGTCCACTTCCACTCCCACTTCCAACTGAGCCATCAGGCTGAAGAAGGAATCCTATTGGCCTTTGTTAGCCTGCAGGACTTCACAGACAGCCAATGGGTACCGGAAGGTCAAACGCAACACATACCCGGGCAGTGGCTGAAGCAAAAACTTGGGTGTGGGAGGAGTTCAGTAAGGTCAATGAAAAAGACTTTCCTTGAAAGCGATTCTGGCAAACCGTCAGGCGACTTGGGAACGGAAAGCAGCGCTCTACCCGCACTATACACAGTGCGCGTCGAGGGCTGCTGACTTCAGCTGAGGATATAGTTGGACGATGGAAGGAATACTTCCAGGATCTCCTTAATCCCACTGATACAACTTCTGTAGAGGAAGCAGCAAATGGGGGTCGCGAGTCATCCATCACTGGGGGCGAGGTCACTGAGGCAGGTAAACAACTCCTTGATGGCAGAGCCCCTGGGGTGGATGAGGTTTGGTGTGAGTTCCTAAAGACTTAGATGTTGTAGGGCTGTGTTGGACACGTCTCTACAGTGTTGCATGGAGATGTAGGGGAGTACCTCTGGATTGGCAGACTGTGGTGGTTCCCAACTTCAAGAAGGATGGGATGATATACCAGTATAAAAATCCGCTAAAGTTAAAGATCATGTCCATGCTGGTGATCACTCAGCTAGAAAATCAATTAAAAAGTCGACTGACAGAAAGACTTCAGTGATCAAAGCACTTATGTCCACACATTATTCACAGGAATCAGTCTTCGGACTGAAACTAACCCTCAGGTCTGTGAAACATAAATAATATAAAATGGGTCACGCTGAGCTGATCGCCTGAAGCTGCTGCTGGTCTTGATTAAAGAACCAGTCGCTGCTGTGTATGTGCTGTGTTAAGGTCAGGTTTACAGAACTAACACAAGTCTTGGTACACTTTTCTTTTGTGAGCTGTTTTAAAAATATCAGAGTTTTAGCAACAGGTTTTTAAAGGAGTCAGTGTGTGGGTGGTGGTGGGGTGTTGGGCGGACAGCAGCGACCTCTGACCCAGAGGTGAAATGTCGTCCCTCCTCCAGAACTACAGACGCCTGCAGACAGATTTTATGGAGGACGACCACGAGCGAGTGGTGTCAGTGACGTCGCTGTCTGTCCAGCTCTTCACCGTCCCGACCATGGTGAGTACTCCTCCTACTCCTCCTGCACCTCCACACACCTTTCTCTCTCTGTGTCCCCCTCTCTCTCCCGCTGCTAGAATTACGAACGCTTGCAGAGCGACTATGTGAAAGACGACCACGGCCGTGAGTTCTCCATCACTGACCTGTCAGTGCAAATGTTCACCGTACCGTCACTGGTGAGTTCAGGTGGCTGCCCCCGGAGTAGACGTCACCGCACAGGCTGAGTTCACACCTGGTCAGTTTAAAGTGGGTGCTTCACCCTCAGGTGGAACGGATGTCAGACATCACTGAGAAAAATCTTATGATCTAAATTCATCCCTGAAGTTTCACTGAAAGCTGATTAGTTGATAATCAATAATAATAACAGCTATAATTATTATTAATATATTATGTATTAATAATAGAATAATAATAATCAGAGCAATCACCTTTAAAGTTTAGTTCTCCAGAATCCGCCAAAATAAATTTCACAAGCAAAGAAACACAGATCAAAATGATAACAGGCCAAACACTGAACATGAGGAACGACACGTCTGTACGTGTGTGGGTCTGTGTGTGTGGGTTTGTGTGGGTGTGTGGGTTGCAAATGTTCTGCAGGCCCGGATGCTGATGGTGGAGGAGAACCTGATGACCACCATCATCAGGACCTTTGTGGATCACCTCCGCCACAGAGACCCGCAGGGGCGCTTCCAGTTCGACCGCTACACCGCCCAGCAGGCATTCAAGTTCGGGAGAGTCCAGAGCCTCATTGGTGACCTCAAGTGAGCCCCAGTTACAGGTTATGAAGGGCCAGTTAGACAGCGGTCCCCAACCCCCGGGCCTCGGACCGGTACCGGTCCGTGAGTCGTTTGGTACCGGGCCGCGAGAGTTGAGGCTCAGGTGTGAAATGTATGGTTTTCAGGGTTTTTATCGGTTTTCAGCGTTATTTTGTTATCGTTTTTATCGTTAACTCGGTTTTCCTGGGTCTTTTCACGTGTGTTATGAATAAATCTTCTTTTTTTCAGTACCGGCACTAGTTTTATTTTGTTGTATTTATCCGCGACACCTTATTGCCGGTCCGTGAAAATATTGTCAGGTATAAACCGGTCCGTGGCGCAAAAAAGGTTGGGGACCGTTGAGTTAGAGGTTATGAAGGGCCAGTTACAGGTTAGTTGGAGACCAAATAGAGACCGGTTCTTGTGCGATGAACCTACACTGTGAATGCAGGGTACCCATGAATCCTGTTCTGTAGCTTGATGAATCTTCTTTCACAAGTCTAAACACTGTGGGTGTGTGTCGGGTTTTATGATAAAACCAGGCCTCCCAGTGTAACCAGTGCCTTTACATGCAGGTATGTCCTGATCAGCCCTCCGTCCAAGTGGAGCGATCAGCTCAGACTCAAGTTTCTAGAAGGTTTCTATGCTTTTCTGGAGCTGCTCAAGTGCATGCAGGTAATATGGAGACAGTGTGAGGTTTACCTGTACAGGTGCAGCCCGAACATCTCTGAGCCTGTCTGTCTGTGAACCCGCCTCCCTGCAGGGCATGGACCCAGTGGTGAGACAGGTGGGACAGCACATTGAGATGGAGCCTGAGTGGGAGGCGGCGTTCACGCTGCAGATGAAGCTGACCAACATCATCACCATGATCCAGGAGTGGTGCTCCACTGATGTGAGACCGCACACTGAACACGCTACATGTAACATGACAAATGTCACCTTTTATGTTTCTACAGTTTATTTTTTTTCTGGATCAATAATCTGATCAGTTTTAAATAAACGGATTGATTGAGTGAGCCATCCAAGCCTTTTCTTTGCTTCTTTGTTTCTTTGTGTGTGTGTGTGTGTGTCAGGAGCGTGTGCTGATTGAGGCCTACAAGAAGTGTCTGAGCGCTCTCAGTCACTGTCATAGCAGCCTTCCAGACGGTGAGCAGCCAATCAGCTTGAGCCTGGCAGGCCACAGTGTGGAGACGTTCAGGTATCAGGTGTCTCAGGAAAAAGTCTCTATACACCTGCCGGTCTGCAGGCTGCTGGCAGGTAAACACACACACACACACACATTTTAAAAGTCACACCATCTGTCGCCACGTCCTGTTTGAAGTTGTATCAATCACCTCCTCAGGTCTGCACGTCCTCCTCAGCAGAACAGAGGTGGCGTCTCGTTTCCCTGAGCAGCTCCCATTGGTCAGTAATATATCCGATTATTATTGATCCCTGATAGGAAACGCTATTTTCAAACCAGTTTGATTCATTGATTATTGATACCACGTGTCCCTCAGGGTGAACTCAGCCCCCCCCTTCTGATCGAACTCCCCCTCCGTTGCCTGGTGCTCTGTGCCCAGGTGCATGCTGGAATGTGGAGGAGGAACGGCTTCTCACTGATTAACCAGGTGAGTTCTAACCTGTTTATCAATGCAGAAGGGATCAATGCTGATTGGCTAAGTTTCTGCTGTTTGTTGTTTCAGATTTATTATTACCACAATGTAAAGTGTCGAGTCGAGATGTTCGACAAAGACATCATCATGCTACAGGTACGACTCGCCTGTACTGATGCTCCACTTATTCTACCAGTGTGACCTGCTGACTCTGCAGCGCTAACGCCTCTGTGAAGCGTTGCTGCAGACTCTCTGCTCACGCTCGCTGCTGTTTTTGGTTGGGTGCAGGCAGGGGCGTCCATGATGGATCCAAACCACTTCCTGATGATCGTTCTGAGTCGATTTGAACTGTTTCACGTTTTCAGCACCGCAGACATCAGGAAAAGATACAGAGAGGCCAACAAGGTCAGTCCTCTTCTGTCGTCAGGACGCCGTGACGTTACTGCTAAGCTTATCGGCCCCACCCTCGACACAGATACATTTCCAAAGATTGTTATGTTAAAGCTCCTGCAGCGTCAGGCGAAGCAAAGCTGCAGCAGATTAAATTCAGACACCTGCACGAACAGACAAGAAGTCAGGTTTCACAGCAGGTCGCTTTGACGTGTCTGTTTATTTGCACGTAACGAGAAATTAGAATCACGTCTGCAGGTCAGACATTCACATTACGCCGTGTTTGACAAGTCCTCAAAAATCCGTTTGCAATGTTGAATCATTCGAGTTTAGATGGCAAAAATGGACTCTGCAGGTTAAACGCTACAGCTGTACGACTGACTCCTCCCACTCTGTCCTGTGTTTCAGGACCTGGTCCAGCAGAACACTCTGATCGAAGAGATGCTTCACCTCATCATTATGGTGGTTGGTGAGTTTGTCTCCTCTGAAAATGAGTCAGAGAGGTCGTCTTGTCCAGGTGCAACGTTAGCACTGCCTCTGAATGTGTGTTACAGGTGAGCGGTACGTGGCGGGCGTCGGCCAGGTGGAGCCTTACGATGAGGTCAGAAGAGAAATCATCCACCTGCTGTCCATCAGACCGATGGCTCACAGCGAGCTGGCCAAGGCTCTACCTGAGAATGTGAGACCCTCACTTGTCTGTTAATGTTTTTTAGTTCTGCTGTTACATATTTGTTAAAGTATTTGTGAGTTCTGCTTTAAAAAGTTTGTTAACCCTCTGGGGTCGACGGACGCGCCGGCACATCCAAATCACATCCAAATCACATCCAATTCAAGATGACATAGCAACAAGATGCAGCCAACCCGAGTCTCCAAATTTGAAGTCTAAGTGCGGACTTCAAACTATATATGAGTTTTTAAGTTGTGTTGATAGGACACGAAAAACCAGAGTCATGATCAAAAATATACCTGATGTTTTTTCCTGAATACTATCGGCACTCTCTGCTTGTGACGAAATAAAAGAAAGAAAAAGCACCGCTTTCCTTTTGGTGAAAAAATGTACCATGTCGACCAATCAAAAACTGATATGGCAACATGTGACAATTGGTTGTTTAGGAAGAAGGAGAAGTTTTAGGAGTGACAGCGGTGAGAGAGAGAGAGTTCAGAGAAAGAGATTTGTGACACTTAGTGTGTTTGGAGTGTGTAGTTGGTGTGTAGTTTGTGTGTACTTTTGTTGTTAGTGGGTAGTTTTATGTAGTTTTTTGTGTTGTTGGTGGGTAGTTTTATTTAGCTTTATGTAGTTTGTGTGTACTTTTGTGTTGTTAGTGGGTAGTTTTGTGTTGTTAGTGGGTAGTTTTGTGTAGTTAGGGTGTACATACAACTGTACGCTGCTACCCACCAACTACACAAGTAGTGTAGTTGATGTTGTTGTGTGTGTTAGAACAATGAGGCGACTGCTGAATGTCACAGTTGCTGCCAAAAAGCCACCAAAGGCAGATTACAGTGTGAACTGTGTCTCCAGGTGTGAACAGGAGCAGGGATACACCTGCTGCTGTCAGGCCTGCAGGTATCAGGCTGTGATGTTCTCCTTTATCTTATAGTGGACAGAAATTATTTTTTTGGAGTGGCACAAATAATTTGTGTGGCATGTTATTTGATGCAGAACACCTGATTGTTCTGTGAATAGTTGGAAATGGTTATAAAACCCCCGCCTTGGCTGCATTTTTAGGTAAATAGATGCAAATAACTTGTGCATAGGTTTTTAAAATGTACAGTTTATATTTGCATTTCAAATAATGAAAATGATTCATTAATGTTTGTGTTTGTTACAGTAAAAAATATAACCTCTTTTTTCTACTCAGATTTTATGTTTTTTACCTGATTTTAGATCAGTTGTGTTAATACAACTGTAGTAGTATGACATACTAGTATACCAGTATGTCAAAATGAAAAAATAACTGTAAATTCAGACATGTGAGGTCGTGCTGAAAAGAATGATACCAAACAAGGCAAAGTAAATGGGTAAAATCAAAGGTAACCCCAGAGGGTTAAACTCAGACACTTTGTAAGGCTGCTGACTCGCTCATATAAGATCTGCTGAACAAGTTAACCTGACTTACCTGAGGCTAAAATGTTTTCCTGCATTTTGTTAGTTTGTTTGTTATTTAGTGTTCCTGAGCACAGGGAATTTACTGTTTTTACTTCTGTGCGCTGAAACATTTTTAGTTTGATGTATTAACCTGAGTTTGTGTCTTCAGGGGAACAAGGAGACTGGGCTGGAGAGAGTCATCGACAGCGTGGCTTCATTCAAGTCAGTCTTCCACCTCAAATATCATCAGTCCACCTTAACACTAGGTTTACTATCCTGCGCAAATTTGCGTAACTTCCCTAAACCCAATACCCCCTAGAATTACTGGCTTTTTTATTTTCTGGTGCAAGTCCCGAGGTGTTAAGCACCCCTGCTGAGATTTTCACAGGTCGTCAGCTTGTTTCTCCTACAGCTTTTGTTGTGCAAACCGCCCATTGTCCTTGAGGCCTGGCACATTTGCATTTGCTCACTCAGAGTTGCTCAGATCCAAGGCAGGCCAAACCTCTGTGTTACAACTTTCAGAAATGCCTGATAGAAATGCTTCAACTTACTCATGAGATTTTGACCACATTTTTTGCGGAAGTCACAACTATACTGAATGCACGACCGTTGTTGCCAGCTGCAAGAAATGCTTTCCTTGTTCCTTGTTCCCTACCAAGGTTCGTTTCAAAGTTTGAAACACTTTGAAATAAAACAGACTTGTGTACCCATATATTGTGAATGTCTGTCTTTTGTATGTAGGTTGTAACACAGATGTTTGGCCTGCCTTGGATCTAAGTAAACAAATGCCAATGTTGCACAAACACACACACACACACACACACAGCAAATCTGCATTTATTTGTCCCACAAGTGGAAAATCTGCATTGTCATTGCAAAAAAGTGGACAGAGCAAGGTATAGAAAGTGCACTATACAAACATTTTATATATATATACATATATACATATTATATATATATATATATATATATATATATATATATATATATATATATATATATATATATAATATATATATATAAATATATATATATATATATATATATATACATATATATATATATATATATATAAATATATATATATATATATATTATATATATATACACATATATATATATATATATATATATATACACATACACATATATATATATATATATATATATATATAGATATATATATATATATATATATATATATATATATATATATATACACATACATCCTTAAAATATCTCTTTGTTGTCATTAAGCTCTAAGATACAATAACTGCAGTACTGAGTGTATTACTGTGTATTTGGACTGCAGTACTGACTGTCGTATTGTGTATTTGTACTAACAGGAAACCAGGTGTGACAGGTAGAGGGCTGTATGAGCTCCGCCCTGAGTGGAACAGATACTTCAACCTGTACTTCCATCACTACAGCAGAGCTGACCAGTCAAAGGTATGCTCACTGATCTGGATGCGGATCAAAGCGTTATTGATTGATCGTTATTGGGGCGATCGTGGCTCAAGAGTTGGCAGTTCGCCTTGTAATCGGCTCGGACAGTCTCGGTCGTTGTGTCCTTGGGCAAGACACTTCACCTATTGCCTACTGGTGATGGCCAGAGGGGCCGATGGTGCGATATGGCAGCCTCGCTTCTGTCAGTGCGCCCCAGGGCAGCTGTGGCTACAACTGTAGCTGCCTCCACCAGTGTGTGAATGTGAGAGTGAATAAATAGTGGAATTCTAAAGCGCTTTGAGGGTCTCGAAAAGCGCTATATAAATGCACTCCATTATTATTATTATTATTACAGGCTGTTGCCATGGTAATGCTGCGTCCTTTGTTTCAGGCTGAGGAAGCTCAGAGAAAGCTGAGGAGACAGAGCGGCGAGGACACAGGTAAGCACACCTGTCCGTAACACCGGCAGGAAGACTGATGGATGACATAGTCACCATGGTAACGTGTCTTTGTGTGTGTAGCCCTCCCCCTCCCCCTCCTCCCCCCTCTGCCCTCTCTTCGGCAGCCTGGTGAACCTCCTGCAGTGTGACGTGCTGCTCGCCATAGAGGGCGCCGTGCTGCAGTGGGCCGTGGAGCCCAGCGGGGGGGGCTGGACTGAGTCCATGCTGCAGAGGGTGAGTGTGTGTGTGTGTTTTGAATGGAGTAGCTCTTTATTGTTGTTGTGGATGAAATAAAATATAAATGAGACAGCAGGAATAAATAACCAAGAGGAGGGACACACTGAAGAGCAGAGGTCTGGGAACCAGTCCAAAGACTTGGTCTGAACACAGTGTGAGTGGCCTGAGTGATGGGGGGTGTACAGACCATGGCCCTTTCTCAATTCTCAAGTATGCAGGTCCGTACTCGGGTTACAGACTCACAATTGGAACACCAGCATACTCGATGATGTCACAGTTTTTACTGCCGTTGCCTCTTAATGCAGAGGTTCCCAAACTGTGGGGCCCGCCCCCTGGGGGGGGGTTGGTTAGGTTAGGTAGTGGGGGGACACGAACACTTTTCTTGTAAAAAAGGGGGGCCTGGCAAAAAAAGTTTGGGAACCACTGTCTTAATGTAACTGTGATTAATATGTTATGAAGCTGAACTTTGATCTCAGCCAAACCGATTTACTCAGGAACAAATAAAACACTGAAATAAACCAAACAATAACATTTTTAAGTTATCTAAGTGACTTACATATTATGTTTAACCTCAGTAGCCGGGAGTTCGCTGTTCCTGCCGGCTCTAGTGACCCTTGACCTCCCGGTCAGCTATCGAGCTGGTGGGTAACAGACGTCTCCGAAAATGTCGGAGCACTTTTTCAAATATGTGATGTCTGGATAAATCGAGCAGATATTTGAAGTTTACACAGCTACATCCTCGCCTGAAAGTATCTAAAAAGTTTATTTTGTGACCCGGAAAGAGTCATATTTAAAAGTTTTTAGCTGCGCTCCTCCACTATTGCCATGTTTGAGTTTTGGACGAAATGCATTCTGGGATATTTGGCTGTACCAAGTCCACACAAGTCATCAAGATGACGTATCACGAGTACACGAGAACGCAAGTACGCATATTGAGACAGGTCCCATGGCTCAGACTGGTGAGGTGGGTGGGTGGGGTGCAGATTCCACCCGTTCTCCATTTATAATGAGAGCTAGGTGGAGCTGTTGGTGCCTCCTGAAGTCCAGTATTGGTTCTTTGGTTTTAAGGACATTCAGCTTCAGGTTACTCTCTGAGCACGGGACAAGTTCTGTACCTCCGCCCTGTACGCTATCTCATCTCCATCAGACTTGAGCCCAACAATTGTGGTGTCATCAGAATACGTGACGATGACGTTGGTTGGTGGGTTGGTGTACAGGGTGTAAAGTAGGGGGCTGAGAAAAGGACCTACTGAGTGAAGGTGTCCAGGTCCTGCTGCTCAAAGATGGACCAGTGTGACAGATCAAAACAAGGAGAGCAACATCTGGCCATGTTTTAATGACCTGGGTGCTTGGAGGGGAGGGGAAGGAGGGGAGGGATGAGGAGCAGAGAGAGGTGGTCAGATGTGTCAGGCTGTACTGTCCCCCTGGTAGGACACTTGACCTGCTGGTGGAATTTGTATAGTACAGATTGCAAACATGCCCAATAATGTCCCTAACAATGATATGGACAGATATGCTCTCTCTGCTGTTTACTGATAATAAGTTGAAGTTGGCTGAGTGCTGAGCTAACGTTAGCATCAGGGGGAAGTAAACAATGCTAACTATGGCTACCGTTAGCTTGCAAGGTAGATCAAAGGACCTGCACTGAATGGACATGACCTCTGACTCCGGTGAGCAGTGCCTGTTTATAGTTGTTGTTACAACTGCAGTCCTACCGCCCCTGCCCTTACCTTTGTTGTGGTCCTGGTGGTGTAGGGTCCAGCCCAGTGACTCCACTGGGGCATCGGGGATGTTTGGATGGAGCCAGGATTCAGTTACAGTCAGTAGACAACACTCCCAGTCAACACGGTTGTAGTACATCTCTGATTATAGCTCCTCCCTTTTGTTTGTGAGGGATCTGGTGTTGGTGAGGAAGCTGAGTGAAAGCGGAGATTTGCGTTGTGTTTTCGATAGCCAACTCTGCGTCCCACTTTTGTTTCCTCGTGTGTGGTTCATCAGTGTCAGATCAGCATGAAGAGCTTTAATGGCTCACTTTAATCATCACTGTGATCTTCAGAACCACCTGTAGAGGGCGCCCTCTGTCCTAAATAAAATGAAACACCCTATTCAAAGTGTGTGTGTGTGTGTGTGTGTGTGTGTTTGTACCTCACCTGCAGGTGCTCCACCTGGTGGGCATGGCTCTGCTGGAAGAGCAGCAGCAGCTGGAGAACAGCAGCGGATATGAAGATGTCACTTTCAACTACACCTGCAAGATCACACGTTAGTACACTTGTGCATGTGTGTGTGTGTGTGTGTGTGTGTGTGTGTGTGTGTGTTTACCAGTGTGTGTGTGTGTGTGTGTGTGTGTGTTTAGGTCCAGGTGAGGCACCCAGTACTTCAGGAAGTGTCCTGGCTCTGCTGGAAAGTCTGCAGAACGCTCCTCACCTGGAAGTCCACAAAGACATGATCACCTGGATCCTCAAGGTAACCGCTGCGCTGATGTCACTGTGATGTCATTGTAAATTAACACCAGAGTGAAGGTGAGAAACTGAATCAGTATGATCTCTGTGTGTGTGTAGATGGTGTCAAACATCAAAATGATGAGAGAGCGAACATCGTCAGCCTCCTCTTTTACCGTCAGCCCAGAAAGAGGCTCGGAGGAGGTGAGACTCAGCACTGCTTCCTCTTCCCTGGTTATTGACTGACTGATTGGCTCATTAACTGATGTGTTGATTAAGTGATGCATTGATTGGTTCCGCGCTGCAGATGATGAAGGACAAAGATAAGGCAGAGAGGAAGAGGAAGGCGGAGATGGCGAGGCTCCGGAGGGAAAAGATCATGGCTCAGATGTCAGAGATGCAGAAACACTTCATCAACGAGAACAAAGAGCTGTTCCAGCAGAGCATGGAGGAGCTGGAGGCGTCCACATCAGCCACCCACCACAGGTACAACTGCATATTTACACCAGTACACACCTAATACCTACTTACTTTCATTCACATTTACTAGACGCCTCACTATCAGCTGAGCACAGGTATGACTGTACAAAGCCGTATTTACCTGTTGGAATATTAAGTACACTTAACGTTAAGTGCAGGCAAGGACAGGTACACCTGTGGACTTACCTGCTGCAGAGCACATGTGTGTTTGAAGAGCTTATTCAGAGAATATTAAAAGATCCTCTCCATCCTGCTTTACAGTCCTCCCAGTGCAGAGCTCACCTGTGTGTCCCAGGTGGCCGTTGGTCCCAGGAGGGTGGGAGGGACTGAGCGCCGACAGCTGGTCACCTGTATCCTGTGTCAGGAAGAGCAAGAGATCAGAGGTCACAGCAGAGCAATGGTGCTTGCAGCATTTGTCCAAAGGTCCACTGTTCTCTCCAAAAACCGCCACTGCAACCTGCCCAACCCAGGTGGGTAGAGCTCCAGTTTGACATCATCAGGTGAGTGACCTGTCAAAGTTCAGGTTTTAACCTGTGATCGTGTGTTTCAGAGCACCGTGATCCTCTGTTCATGCACCCTGACCTCTGTCTAGGGATTCACACCGCCAGCTGTGGACACATCATGCACGCCACCTGCTGGCAGAGGTGACTCCCCTCACTTGCACACCTTCCAGTTGGCTCTCAGGATGTTACACCTGTCCTCACTCTGTTCAGGTACTTTGAGGCGGTACAGCTGAAGGAGCAACGGCGTCAGCAGCGTCTGAGAGGCCACACGAGCTACGACGTGGAGAACGGCGAGTTCCTATGTCCGCTCTGCGAGTGTCTGAGCAACACTGTGATCCCCATGCTACCGCACGCAGCCTCACCTGACCACAGGTACGCTCACCTGACTGCAGTGAGACACTCACACAATAAGCACACCTGTGCTAACCACAGGTACACAAGTTCCTGGTTTTTACCTGATGTTGTGTGAATGATTTTCTCTCTCTCTCTTTTTTTTTTTCTTCAGTGTTGAAAATCCTAGTTTGGAGGTGTGGCTTAAGACAACCAATCAGCAGATAGCAGCTCTGCACTCTGCACACAGGACGCAGTCTGATGGTGAGTTACCTGTAAGAAAACGGAGTCAAACTGAGCTGTGTGTGTGTTAATGTTTATTAATGCATGTGTGTTCCAGGTGCAGCAGAAGAGGCGGAGCCTGTCGTTCCTCAAGGGTTCAAAGTTGACTTCACGCCACAGTGAGTCACGTGCTGTTTGTACTGATCCTGATCAATAACCTAATGGGATATTATGTGGTGATGATGTCATTGTGATGTCACAGGAACCCGTTCTCCAGCAGCATCAGTGAGATGATTACCACCTTCAGCCTGTCTACCTATAAGGTGGGACTCAAGGTGAACCCCAACGAGCAGGACCCCCGAGTCCCGGTGCTGAGCTGGTCCTCCTGCGCCTACACCATTCAAAGCATAGGTATACACTGGGGATGGATCGATCCGATATTACGTATCGGTATCGGTCCGATACTGACCTAAATTACTGGATCGGATATCGGAGGGAAATAAAAAATGTAATCCGATCCATTAAATATCAAAAAAGCACCTCACAAAACTTATGACATGGCGTAACTCAGCTCATAACCGTAGCACGTCGGAGCAGTGTGCGTCACATGATAGAGCGGCTGTGTGTATTTGTAGCCTCGCTAGCAATCCGGCATTTCATCTCCGAGGAAGTTATCCCAGAGAGAAGATAAGATAAGATGGCCTTTATTAGTCCCACAGGTGGGAAATTTGTTTTGTTACAGCAAAAGTGCAAAGTTATGTAGCAGAAATTAGAAAACACTGGAATGCAATAAAATAAAATAAAATAAAATACTATGTACAATAGAATAAAATAGAATAGAATAATATATACAATAGAATAAAATAGAAATACAAATACTATATACAACTGAGTAGGAAAATACAAAAGCACAACTTCGTCAGAAGAAGAATTGCACATATAGCAGTCTTATTGCACATGTGTGGGTTTGTGTGTTTGATCAGCTGCAAAAGTCTTTATTGTAGAGTCTGACAGCAGTGGGGAGGAAAGACCTGCGAAATCTCTCCGTCCCACACCGTGGGTGCCACAGTCTCCCACTGAAGGAGCTGCTCAGTGCTGTCAGAGTCTCCTGCATGGGGTGGGAGATGTTGTCCAACAGGGATGACAGCTTAGCCACCATTCTCCTGTCACTCACCACCTCCACTGGGTCCAGAGGGCATCCCAGAACAGAGCTGGCCCTTCGGATCAGCCTGTTCAGTCTCTTCCTGTCCCCAGCAGAGATGCTGCCTCCCCAGCAGACCACACCATAAAAAATGGCTGAGGCCACCACAGAGTCATAGAAGGTCTTCAGGAGTGGGCCCTCCACTCCAAACGACCTGAGTCTCCGCAGCAGGTATAGCCTGCTCTGCCCTTTCCTGTAGAGGGTGTCTGAGTTATGAGTCCAGTCCAGTTTGTTGTTCAGATGAACACCAAGGTACCTGTAGCTGTCCACAGCCTTGATGTCCATACCTTGGATGTTCAGTGGTTGCAGTGGAGGATGCTTGTGCCTGCGGAAGTCTACCACCAGCTCCTTGGTTTTACTGGCATTGATCTGGAGGTAGTTCAGCTGGCACCAGTCCACAAAGTCTTGAGTCAGTCCTCTGTACTCCTTGTCGTCCCCATCAGTGATCAGGCCGACTATTGCAGAGTCATCAGAGAACTTCTGCAGGAAGCACTGGGTGGAGTTGTGGGAGAAGTCTGCAGTGTAGATGGTGAAGAGGAACGGAGCCAGAACCGTTCCCTGTGGGGCCCCCGTACTGCAGACGACCCTGTCCGACACACAGCCCTGAGTCCTCACATACTGTGGTCGGTCGGTGAGGTAGTCCAAAATCCATGTAGTGAGGTGATGGTCCACTCCTGAGTTCTCCAGCTTGTCCTTCAGAACCGAGGGAAGAATGGTGTTGAAGGCACTGGAGAAATCAAAGAACATGATTCTCACAGTGCTCCCAGCGGTCTCCAGGTGAGCGAGGGAACGATGTAGGAGATGAATGATGGCATCATCCGCTCCAATGCCAGGCTGGTAGGCAAACTGAAGTGGGTCCAGTGATGAGCTCACAAGGCGCCGAAGCTGAGCCAGGACCAGCCGCTCCAGGGTCTTCATCAGGTGGGATGTCAGAGCCACCGGCCTGTAGCTGTTGAGGTCCTTGGGGCGTGAAGTCTTTGGCACTGGAACAACACAGGAAGTTTTCCAGAGCTGTGGGACTCTCCCCAGCCTCAGGCTCAGGTTGAAGAGGTGCTCCATCACCCCACACAGTTGGTCCGCGCAGGACCTGACGACCCTCGAGCTGATGCCATCTGGACCCGCTGCCTTCTTGGCTTTAATCCTCCTCAGTTCCCTCCGAACCTGGGTGGTTGAGAGAGACAGGCTGGAGCCTTGTGTTGAGTGTGTATTGGATGCTGTTGTTGGGGGTGGGGAGGGGTGAGCAGGGTGAATAGAGGAGGTGTGAAGTGTCTGAGGTGTCAGAGGTGGAACAGCAGCAGTGGGGGTGGGTAAGTCTGCAGCCGATGTTGGAGACTGCCTCATGGCTGAATCAAATCTGTTGAAGAAATGATTCAGTTCATTTGCCCACCTGACATCCCTCCCAGGCAGAGAGTTCTGATGTTTGTGGCCTGAGATCGTTCTGAGGCCTCTCCAGACTTCACCAACGTTATTTTGCTGAAGCTGGTTCTCCATCTTCTGCCTGTAGCTGTCCTTCCCATTTCTTATCAGTCCCCTCAGCTCTCTCTGCACCCTTTTCAACTCCTCTTTGTCTCTGGATTTGAAGGCCCTCCTCTTCTGCTTGAGGACGGCTTTAATTTCTGGGGTAATCCAAGGTTTGTTGTTGGAGAAACACCGCACAGTCCTGGTAGGTACGGTGTTATCCACACAGAAATTAATATAGTCAGTAATGCATGTAGTAAGGCTGTCGATGTCCTCTCCGTGGTCGTCACAGATCACCTCCCACACAGTGGACTCAAAACAATCCTTAAGAGCCTCCTCGCTCTCCTCCGACCATCTCTGCACTGTGCGGGTGGCTGGTGGCTCCCTGCGCACTAAGGGCTCATACACAGGGACAAGGTGCACCAGGTTGTGATCAGATCTGCCCAGGGGAGGGAGAGGTGATGAACTGTATGCCTCTTCAGCATTGGCATACAGTAAGTCCAGTGTTTTATTGTCTCTGGTTGGGCAGGTCACATACTGGGTGAAGGTGGGCAGTGTGGAGTCCAGTGAGGCATGATTGAAGTCCCCTGATATTATGAAGAGGGCTCTCGGAGATTGTGTTTGCAGTCTGCTGACCACAGAGTGGAGAGAGTCACAGGCTGCATCCGCGTTGGCCGAGGGGGGGACATACGCTGTTATCGCGATAACATGCGAGAATTCCCGGGGCAGGTAGTATGGACGCATGCTAACGGCTAACAGCTCAATGTCTCTGCTGCAGAGTTGTTCTTTCACAGTGATGTGCCCAGGGTTACACCATCTGTCATTCACAAACACTGTCAGTCCCCCTCCTGTCCTCTTAACGCTCTCTCTCGTCCTGTCCGCTCGCAGCATCTGGAATCCCGGTAGTGTCACGCTCGTGTCCGGAGTTAGCGGTGTTAGCCACGACTCCGTTAGCATCATGATGCTACATTGCCGGTACTCCCTCTGTGACCAGGTTAGCGACGTTAGCTCATCCATCTTATTGAGCAGAGATCGTACGTTTCCAATAATTACAGAAGGAAGAGATGGTCGATAACGTCTCCTTCTCGGGCGACGGCACTCCTTCCCAGCACGACACCCCCGTCTTTTCTTCCTCACTTCACTGGGAATGTCGAGTCTGTCCGCCGGCAGTACTGCTGCTGGACGCAGCGCTAACAGCTGATCCCTACTGTAAACAAAGGATCCCTGCTCTGGGTCCCCAGACACGGGTGAAAAAAGTAGAAAAAAACTAAGAAAAACAACCAGAACTAGCACAAAACGGTAGAACATGGTTGCAGAGTCTAACTACTAATACGTTAGTTATAAAAATTACGAGAAGAAAAAAGATAAGAAAGAAAGAAACTCAGAATGAGCAGAGCTGCTGTAACAGGCTGCCGCACACGGGGGGCGCCGAAGTAAAGCAAGTGTGTAAGTTCATCTCTCTTGTTTGTTTGTCGCCCACTTTGCACCAGAAAGAGGAAACCAGCGGCTGAACAACAGCAGCACGTTTAAGTTGTTATTAGAATTTATTTAATATTACTTTCTACACCAGGATCCTTTTCTACGTAGCTGATGGCTGGTAACTGTGCAGGGGCGGATCTAGCAAAGTTTAGCCAGGGGGGCCGACAGGGCATGAACAGGGAAAAGGGGGCACAAAGACATACTTTTCTTTCTTATTCTCATTTAAAATGTCTAGTTTTTAATAAATAATTATCTGAATCTTACACCCAAAGTTTTAATCTGATGTAAAATGTATAGAAATCCATTATTGTATTGTAGTAATGAATTTATATAGTATCTGTGCAGTCTGCAATTCTGTTGACGAAAGATGTTGAATCTATTTAATCTTGAAAAATAATTGATTTCTGAGCATTTTTATTCACGTCGATTAAGCATCATGAGGTGGAGGGTGGGGGGTGGTTCCCTATTTTTTTTTTTTTTTTGCTGGGAGTTTGCAACCCTATTAGTTAGGTTGCTTAATATTTCTGCAAGTTTATTAGATTGGTCAGTGTTGCTGAACTATGAAATATTATGGGCGCAGTGTATTTTTTGCATACAGGTATAACAGAATAGCTTTAGTGTTTGTTTTTTTTTAAACTTCAGTATGAACTTATACAAAATGCAGCAAGATATTTAAAAAACTGTTTTATTGATTAAAGAATACAATATATCGGATTCATATCGGTATCGGTAGATATCCAAATTTATGATATCGGTATCGGACATAAAAAAGTGGTATCATGCTATCTCTAGTATACACACCTGAGAGGTGCACGCACAACCACCCGAGAGAGGTGCACGCACAACCACCCGAGAGAGGTGCACGCACAACCACCGAGAGAGGTGCACGCACAACCACCCGAGAGAGGTGCACGCACAACCACCCGAGAGAGGTGCACGCACAACCACCCGAGACAGGTGTACACCTGACACAGGTGTGCTCCCACCTGAGAGGTCACAGGTTGTCCTGTTATTTTGTTTTTCTGCAGAGCGCCTGCTAATGGATGAGGAGAAGCCACTTTTTGGAAGTTTACCTTGCCGACAGGTAACACTGTTTATGACAAAGAAGAGCTGTGAATGATCAGACAGAGGGGGTGGGGTTTAAGAAGAGGTCACCGAATTTAATTATAGATCAGTGTACTGATTACTGAATTCTGTGCATCATTCGGTTTCCGACAGATGCTGCGGTTGCCTTGGTAACCTGATAATGTGTGTGTTGCAGGACGACTGTTTGAGTTCTCTCACCAGGTTCAGTTCAGCGTGTTGGACTGCAGCTCCTCTGAAAACTGTTCACACCCACTTCATCAGACTGTTGTCAGGTACAAACACACACACACACACATAGTCTCATTTACACTCAATCCCTCATTTACAAGAGAGACCTGTTACCGACAAACAAACAAAAATTACACCAATAAAAGAAACAAAAAGTCCCCAGAGACGATTTCACAGAAACATTTGTACGTCTTTTGAAGTCTGCAAGTGAAATCAAGAGAGCTTCAGCTCCTTGTGCAATGAGGATGGAGCAGAAAAGGAGAAAGCCGTCTTCCCAAGCCCTGTACGAATTGATGGAACGACGAACATAATGATGTCCTGAGACTGCAGTCTGTGACTGTTTGTGCAACATATACTCAGATATATAAGTGGACAATAAACCATAATAGATTTATACAGAAAGTGATACCAACGAACCATCCTGCGTGGGGCTAATGAGGACCAGTCAACCTGAGAACAGTGGTGTGTTAAAGGTTTGCAGCCAGTTTTAAATCTGAATGCCCGGCCATAGACAGAAAATCTAAAAGGTGAAGAGAGCGAGCAGAGGTATCCAGTAATGTCTGACATAAAATGCCATGATCAGCAGTGTCAAAGGTTACTGCTAGATCAATAAAAAGAGCTGCACTGTATATGTATATGGAGGACCAGAGGATAGACCGCCTGCAGGGGCGAGCGGGGAAATTAATTTTTACATATATATATATATATATATATGTGTGTGTGTGTATATATATATGTGTGTGTGTGTATATATATATATGTGTGTGTGTATATATATATATGTGTGTGTATATATATATATGTGTGTGTATATATATATGTGTGTGTGTATATATATATGTGTGTGTGTGTGTGTGTGTATATATGTGTGTGTGTATATATGTGTGTGTGTATATATGTGTGTGTGTATATATATATATGTGTGTATATATATATTTTTTTGTGTGTTTGTTTGTTTAGCTCTGGTTCCAGACACTCAGGTAGAAAATACTCAGAGTATCCTCGAGATCGACATGTTTCACCTGCTGGTGAGTTTACACACCTGTCCATCGTAGACCACTTAAAGCTCAGTTTTCGTTGGGTGGGTGCAGGTGACTCTGATTTCTCGGCATCTGCAGGTTTACTCTGTGCTGGCATACTCCTCCATTCACTGTTTGGACCAATCAGGATGCAGTGTGGTGGACTCGGGCCACCTCCACCTCCTTCACTTGGTCACTGTGGCTCACCTGGTTCAGATCCTGCTGACCTCCACCACAGGTGTCGCTCTCTCTCACTCACACACAGCCTCCAGATTTTTGTGAACCCAATGCTTCTGTCTCACCTGTGTGTATTACCTGTGTGTGCAGAGGAGGTATGTATGGATCAGGACAACAGTGGATCAGAGGAGGAGGAGCTCACCTGTCAGCTGTACAGCACACTGAGGAATCACCTGGGCAGGTGAGTTTGGATTGTGAGACACATTTACCCTGTTAGTACATTCAAAATCAGTAAAGAGGACTTCATTTCATCGTCAGTGTGTTACCTGAGGTGTCCTCTGGGTGGCAGCTGTATCGTTGTCTTAAAGCCGGTGTCCTGCCGTTCCTCCGAGCCGCCGCCCTCTTCTTCCACTACCTGAACTCCACAGCACCCCCCGCTGAGCTGCTGAGTAAGACGAACACCAAGAAAAGTTCCTGTAACGATTCTGTTACACTGTGTGTTCATAGAAGTGTGTGTGTTTGTTGTAGTTGCAGGTCCTGGTCAGTGGGAGGCACTGTGCAGCTACCTCAGTCTGCCCTCCAACCTGCTGCTGCTTCACCACAACCAGCAAACACTGCTGAAGCCGCTCATACACAGGTAACACCTGAATGAGGCATCTCATACTCCAAATTACCTGGAAAAGCATTACCTGACACTCCTGTGTGTGTGTGTGTGTTCAGTTGGTGTTGTCATCCAGGTGTGAGACAGACGCTGCAGGGGGGCGGAGCCATCATCAGGTTCCCCAGAGAGTCGAATCGACTCATCGAGTTGCCAGAAGATTACAGCGTGCTGATCAACCAGGCATCCAGCTTCACGTCAGTGAACACACATTGAGATCAGATTGATTGAACGATCGATCGATCGATCTAAAAAGGATCAATACTGTGAAGTTCTTTTGTGAGGTGACCTGAAACTCTGCCGGCCCATCTGAACTCACCTGAGTGTTACATGTGCAGGTGTCCGCGCTCGGGCGGGGATAAGTCTCGTGCTCCCACGCTGTGCCTGGTGTGTGGCTGCATGCTGTGCTCTCAGAGTTACTGCTGTCAGACGGAGGTGGACGGCGAGGACGTGGGCGCCTGCACCGCACACACCTTCACCTGCGGAGCTGGCCTCGGCCTATTCCTCAGGTAGCGCCTGCACCAGTGAACTGCAGCATGTCGCTCAGCCATGCGCTGCTAACCTCTGTGTGTGTGTGTGTGTGTGTGTGTGTGTGTGTGAGAGCAGGGTCAGAGAAAGTCAGGTGTTGTTTGTAGCAGGTAAAACAAAGGGCTGCTTCTACCCGCCCCCATACCTGGATGACTACGGAGAAACTGACCAGGGCCTCAAGTACGTAGGTTTGTTTGTGTAGCCCACCCCTCTACCTGTTTGTTTGGCCCCACCCTAACCACGCCCTCTACCTGTTTGTTTATTTGTTTGTTACAGGCGTGGGAATCCTCTCCACCTGTGTGCCGAGCGTTACAGGAAGATCGAGCGTCTGTGGCGCCAGCACGGCATTGCTGAGGTCATAGGTCACGCCCAGGAGGCCAATCAGGCGCTGGTTGCTATTGACTGGCAGCACCTGTGATGTTTGACTCTGCGCCGCCCCTGCCCTTAGAGAGACACTGATTGGCTCTCAATTGTGTCCCGCCCCTTTCTATATAAAACCACATCCTTGAACCAATAAGCTGCCTGCTTGATGCTGAGTTGCTTTCAGGGATTTTTCACCTTTGACCCTCCACATGTCTCCCCACCAATCAGTGTGGGACAGGAACAGGAAGCTCGAATTCAGTCCAGTGACGTCCTGCCTCCTGACTTCAAACACATCACTATCCTCATTTCTGATTGGCTAAGAGCATAAAGCAGCCGTCTCCATGGTAGCAGATTGATGGATGGACGGCATATCGATCAGTAAAGTGTCTGGTAGGGGTGGAGCTTCAGCTTAGGACTAATCAGTGAAGACATATCAGAGCACATATCAGCAATCGATCGCTTTTTACTTTAGTTTAACATTTTGCTTAGAGCTGATTGGTGGCGTGCTGTGTGTTGTCACTTCCTGAGTTTTACTTTTGAATGCGGAGAAATTTTATTTAAAACATGGCCCGGTCAGGTCTTCAGCTTTTGTTTTTTGGGGTATTTTTTAATGGCCGTCAGCTGAGCGCCTCATTGATCACATGACCTGTTAATATGTGAATTCCTGTATAAACAAGGACGTGTATGATAAAAACAATAAAAACTTCAAAGTGACATCACTTCCTGTCAGTTCATCACTTCAGGTGGAAGAGACCCTGTTATGAGGACATAGGCCGTTTCTCAATTCTCAAGTACGCGAGTACGTACTCACTGAGAACGCACGGGAGTACGTACCCGCTGAGAACGCGAGCACGGACTCGGCGATATGTACAATTGGAACACCTGCGTACGTGATGATGTCACAGGTCCGGAGTTTTTACTGCCGTCCCCTCTTAATTTAACTGTGAGTAACATGTTATGAAGCTTAACTTTAATCACAGCCAAACCGGTTTACTCAGGAACAAATAAAACACTGAAATAAACCAAACATTAACATTTAGAAGTGATCTAAGTGACTTATATATCATTTTTAACCTCGGTAGTGAAACCTCTATTAATAAAAATAGTGTACATGTACATACGTGTACATACCTTTAATAAAAACAAGCAGGTGAGATGTTAGAACGCTTTTATTTCTATTGTAGTGGACACTCAATACTATAGACAGCTGCTGGGGTTTCTTTAACCTGAGTAGTGAGAAGACCGCGAGCGGGGGGGGGGTTGAAAACGATGTGCCGGGAGTCCGCTGTTGAGTTTTGGACGAAATGCATTCTGGGATATTTAGCTGTACTAAGTCCACACCGATGCATGCTCGATAAAACGGTCGGAGCGAGAACACATCCGGGACTTTTTCGCGTTCTCGGTTTGATGCGTACTTCGAATTGGAACAGTACTTGGTCTCCAACTGATGACGTATCACGAGTACACGAGAACGCAAGTACGCACAAGTACGCATATTGAGAAACGCCCATCGACTTTCCAGTAAACCTGCTCTTAATTCAATTCAATTCAGTTTTATTTATATAGCGCCAAATCACAACAAAAGTCGCCTCAAGGCGCTTTATATTGTACAGTATATCCTATAATAATAGATACAGAGAAAAACCCGACAATCATATGACCCCCTATGAGCAAGCACTTTGGCGACAGTGGGAAGGAAAAACTCCCTTTTAACAGGAAGAAACCTCCGGCAGAACCAGGCTCAGGGAGGGGCGGGGCCATCTGCTGTGATTGGTTGGGGTGAGAGAAGGAAACAGGATAAAGACATGCTGTGGAAGAGAGACAGATTAATAACAGATATGATTCGATGCAGAGAGGTCTATTAACACATAGTCAGTGAGAAAGGTGACTGGAAAGGAAAAACTCAATGCATCATGGGAATCCCCGGCAGCCTACGTCTATTGCAGCATAACTAAGGGAGGATTCAGGGTCACCTGATCCAGCCCTAACTATGTGCTTTAGCAAAACGGAAAGTTTGAAGCCTAATCTTGAAAGTAGAGATAGTGTCTGTCTCCTGAATCCAAACTGGAAGCTGGTTCCACAGAAGAGGGGCCTGAAAACTGAAGGCTCTGCCTCCCATTCTACTTTTAAATACTCTTACCTGCCAGGTGGGTCAAAACTGCAGAGGTAAACAAGTAGCTAACCAATAAACTGAGAAAACACCTGCTGGAGGGGGAGCTTGTTCGAGTGAAGCAAAGTTGGTTGTTTTTTTTTTTTATATTGACAATTTTTAATTGCACTGAGCAAAATAAACATCAGCACAAATATGAAAATCCCATAAAAGGTAAGAATGTGTGTGTATTGCTCATATTGAGGTGTATTCATTTATAGGTGATTTACTGTATCAGAAACTTCTGTCAGAGTCAGTCGAGTCGCTTTCTTGTGGACGGCTAGGTGACGTCAGCGACGCGACAAATCGTCAGCGATTCGTCAGGAACCTGAGAAGTTGATGACAGTACTTAGAGGTGAAACCATTTTGAATTTTATTCTATTTTATTAATTAATTTTTTTGGCTTGTCAGTGATTGATACATCCGTTTTTAAGTTGGCTCTTAAAAGCTCCTTCAGCTTTGCCTCATCTGACCGATGCCACTGGTAAGTAAGCCCGCTCTTTTCAGACTTACTCAGGGCTTCTTTAGGTTTTCTCATTTTTTTAGGTTTTCCCAGTCTTCTCATTTTTTTTTTATTATCTTTATTTGGAATGGACAAGAAAAATCCATCTGCATAGCAGTATATGAATAACATGGGAACAGAGTCCTTCCAGGTTTTTAGATTAAGTCCAGGAGAGCAAATGATAAACACAATGATCAACAGGTGCATATTATCCTCCACTGGCTATTACTAGGAGAGTTGCTCACATGCTCTCCAAAAGGAGATACATAGAACACATTACATGGAACTATAAACAAGAACTGGGGGGATGCCCATGCTGCTGCCATGGTGAACAAATAAATATATAAACAATAGTAATATAAGTAAATTAAAAGAAAAAAAAAAGTGAATTAACAATGGTCAGAAATTAGAAAAGTAGATTACAAAAATACAAGTAACAGTGAGATCAAGTGAAGTCAGCCCTTGTGGGGGTAATGAAGTTGTTGTTCCAAATTTGGTAGAATTTGGCCTTTTGATTTCTTAACAGATATGTCAGTTTTTCCATCCTAAATATCTCTAAAATGATCCCAAACCAGTCATCCAGGGTAGGCTGGACTGGGCTCAACCATCTTCTAGTAATTGTTTTTTTTAACTTGCCACCAAGAGTAATTGCGCCAACTTGATCTCACTCCTACGTTCCAGAAAAGGGACCAGACCCATGTATAAGACCTTAAAATCTAAAGGTATTTGAACATTAAAGACTACGCTTAAGGAGGCCTGGACACCCATCCAGAAATTTTTTAACTTGGGACAGTCCCAAAAGACATGAAAATGGTTAGCAACAGTCGAGCCGCATTGTCTCCAGCATTGCATATGAGCCCCTTTATATCTCTCTTGATATGGTGTCTTGAAGTATCTAATAATATTCTTCCAGCCATGTTCCTTCCAGCTCATAGAACTGGATGTGGACCACTGGCAGCACCAAACATTTTCCCACTCCCCCACAGAAATAGCAATGAAATTTTTTGTCCCATTGAAATGAATGGGAATCTTCCAAAATTCTTCTAAAACTTGCTTGTTTTTGAAACTTAACTACTTCCTCATACTTTCACATAGAAACACCATTCAAACTTTAAAATGTTTTCAAATTATTGGGCTATTCAGGTATAAATCAGCTTTTTCAAATCTTTTACCGTTTTATTTTTATCCCTCTTAAAGTTTTGAGTTGCAAAATTGTGATTTTTCAGAAAATACATGCGTTGTTATGGTTGCTATGCAATTGGCTTTCAGTGTGCCACTGTAGGTTTCGCAGTCGTCTTTTCATGTCTGAACAACTTCTTGCTACTTGCTCAATTTTCACTCAACTTCCACAAATTATACATCAAAACATAGGTATTTTTGCTGGCTTTCCGAAAATGTCACCATCATTGTTGTGAGATTTATAGAATTTTGGCAAATCTCCTCAGACCAACACAAAGTCTGAAAACTCTCCATAGAAAGTCAATGGAGAGTTTGTTCAAAATCACCGCTTGATTTCTGTAATGAGAGGCATATTCGAATCGTCATATCTCCTTAACGAAGCGAAGTTAAAACATGAGGCTTGTCCCAGTATATCTTCAGACACTCCTGACGCTCACAATTCAAGAATTTTTTTCTCACCTATTACCGTTCTGAGATGAGTTACACTTGTTTGAGGGTAGGAAATTCGTCCTTCGCTCAGATTTCTTCAGATTTCAAACTCTGGAAATGAGGCAATTTTTTCTCTCGTCATATCTTTTTTTTGGATTTCCACAGAGACCTGAAAATTTCCATGACTGTTCACCAAAGCCTGCTGTCTCTTACGGTGAAAGAATGATATCGATACCGAGTTACAAAGCGTTGTTTGAGGGGAAGTCAAGGCAGTTTTTGCTTCGCCTCTACTCAGTTATGGTGCATTACAAGTCAAATATCTTCAATAATTCATATTTTAATGATAAATTGTCAACACTTGAAGATTCCCCCATCTCTTCTGAGCAAAACGGTGTTAGAATGACCGTTCTAGCCCCTACGGTTAGGAAATTATGGCCATTTGTTTGAGAGGAATCCTCACTATGAGAAATAGACTGCAAAAATCCTGTCTCTCTCTGTGCTGAGTGTGTGTAAAAACGGCTGCACCTGTTTTGGCGGGAAAAAGTACACAGGCTCTCTGATTGGTGGATTCAAATTTAGCAGCTCTCAGGCTGCTTGACTGACCTAGAAAGTTGCTCCTCTCTCCCTGTGTGTGTGTGTGTGTGTGTGTGTGTGTGTGTGTGTGAGTGACAGAGAGAGAAAGAGAGAGAGAGAGAGAAAGCCTTTTTATGGGATCATCTCATTGTAAGATTCAAATTCAATATATTTAGACTGGTTGACTGAATTGGATCTTGTGTGTGTGTCTCTCTGTGCATGTGTGTTTCCATATGTGTCCATATTTGTGATTGTGTGAATGTTATACTTTTTTTTGCTGAGTTTTTTTTTCATTTAACAAGTATATTTGAAGGATCCTTAGCATGTTCAGCATTTTTTCAGCTGTCCATTTTGCTTTTCCAATTTTTCTGTTTAAGTTATTACTATTGTGCTGAATCATACTATTTCTGCTATTTTATAAGATTTGTGCTAAATATAGTATTTCTGCCAAATATAGTATTTCTGATTAATTATAGTTTTTCTACCAAATCATAGTACAGTATTTTTGCTTTTTTTTTAAGGATTTTTCTAGGATATTTATATTGCTTAATATAGTATTTTTGCTTTTTATAGGATTTGTGCTTAATACAATATTTCTGCTAAATGTAGTATTTATGCTTAATCATACTATTTCTATATATTTTTGCCAGGTCCTCTGTGAGGACTGAGACATTCAAATTTACATATCAGGGCCTGCACGGCTTCCCAACCAGCCAATCATATCTGAGGTCTGCCGTTTCTTCTCTCGTCATATCTCAGCGACGGATGTACAAAGAGCAATGAAAATCGCAGTCAAAGTACACCAAAGTCCGCTGATTCACCCAGTACAAGAATTATGCTTCTAGTCCACCTAGCTTTTGAGTTACACGACGTTTTGTAACTCCAAAAGATGGTGCTCTTTGCCTCTCACCGCGATCTAATTCTGACTGCTCATCACCCTGTTTTCCAGGCACTTGTTCTCTTTCCCAGTGGCACAGTTTGTAATGACACAGGTCTGCAACCCAAAGGTCGTGGGTTCAATTCCACCTTGGTCAACATGTTTTTTTACCTACAATTTACTACACTATCACAGACCACTAATTCATATTGATCATTTATTACAATTCTGCAAACTTTTATGATTTTACCAGCTTTTCTAATATGGACCTCAGATTCTTGTTAACACTCCATGGCACAAATACTCTTCCCTATCGGCTCTGTGTATGTGTGTGTGTATCAATATTTCTCCCATTTTAAAGTATTACTCCTCCATAATTGTATTTCTGTTAAATCAAAGTACTTTTACTACATCTTAGTACTTTTGCTCAATCATAGTATTTTGCCAAATCATGGTTTTTGTGCCAAATCATAATATTTGTGTTATGTTATAGTATTACTACTAAGTGGAGGAATTTCTGTCATGTTACAGTATATGTGCTGATTACAGTATTTCTGTATAATAGAATTTTGGCAAATCTCCTCAGACCAACACAAAGTCTGAAAACTCTGCATAGAAAGTCAATGGAGAGCTTGTTCAAAATCACCGCTGGATTTCTCTAATGAGTGGCATTTTCAAATCGTCATATCTCCTTAACGCAGCGAAGTTAAGACATGAGGCTTGTGCCAATATATCTTCAGACACTCCTGACGCTCACAATTCAAGAGTTTCTTTCTCACCTATTACCATTTGGCCATGAATTGGGTTTGTTTGAGGGTAGGAAATTTGTCCTTCGCTCAGATTTCTTCAGATTTCAAACTCTGGAAATGAGGCAATTTTTTCTCTCGTCATATCTTTTTGATGGATTTCCACAGAGACCTGAAAATTTCCATGACTGTTCACCAAAGCCTGCTGTCTCTTACGGTGAAAGAATGATATCGATACTCCAAATAGATTTAGAGTTAGAAAACTTTGTTTGAGGGCAGGTCAAGGCAGTTTTTGCTTCGCCTCTACTCAGTTATGGTGCATTACAAGTCAAATATCTTTAATAATTCATGTTTTAATGATAAATTGTCAACACTGTAAGATTCCCCCATCTCTTCTGAACAAAACGGTGTAAGAATGACCGTTCTAACCCCTACGGTTAGGAAATTATAGCCATTTGTTTGAGGGGAATCCTGACTATGAAAAGTAGACAGCACAAATCCTGTCTCTCTCTGTGCTGCGTCTGTGTAAAAACAGGTGCACCTGTTTTGGCGGGAAAAAGTACACAGCCTCTCTGATTGGTGGATTCAAATTTAGCAGCTCCCAGGCTGTTTGACTGACCTAGAAACTTGATTTTCTCTCCGTGTGTGTGTGTGTGTGTGTGTGACAGAGAGAGAGAGAAAGCGAGGGTGAGAGAGAGTTTTTATGGGAGCATCTTATTGTATGATTTAAATTCAATATATTTAGACTGGTTGACTGAATTTGATCCTGTGTGTGTCTCTCTGTGCATGTGTGTTTCCATATGTGTACATATTTGTGATTGTGTCACTGTTATAGTTTTTTTGCTGATTTTTTTCATTTAACAATTACATTTGAGGGACCCTTAGCATGTTCAGGATTTTTTCAGCTGTCCATTTTGCTTTTCCAATTTTTCTATTTAAGTTATTACTATTCTGTTGAGTCATAGCATTTCTGCTGCTTTTCAGTATTTGTGCTAAATACAGCATTTCTGCAAAATCATACTATGTCTGCTATTTCATAAGATTTGTGCTAAATATAGTGTTTCTGCTATTTCTGCCAAATATAGTATTTTTGATTAATTAGGGTTTTTCTACCAAATCATAGTACAGTTTTACTGCTTTTTATAGGATTTTTAGAGGATATTTATATTGCTTAATATAGTATTTCTGCTTTTTATAGGATTTGTGCTTAATATAGTTTTTCTAAAAAATGTAGTATTTATGCTTAATCATACTATTTCTATATATTTCTGCCAGGTCCCCAGGCAGCTAATCCTCTGTGAGGACTGATACATACAAATACATATCAGGGCCTGCACGGCTTCCCAGCCAGCCAATCATATCTGAGGTCTGCCCTTTCTTCTCTCGTCATATCTCAGCGACAGATGTAGAAAGAGCAATGCAAATCACAGTCAAAGTACACCAAAGTACGCTGATTCACCCAGTACAAGAATTATGCTTCTAGTCCACCTAGTTTTTGAGTTACACGACGTTTTGTAACTCCAAAAAACGGCGTTTTTCGCCTCTCACCGCAATCTAATTCTGACTGCTCATCACCCTGTTTTCCAGGCGCTCGCTCTCTTTCCCAATTCTGCAAACATTTATGATTTTAGCAGCTTTTCTAATATGGACCTCAGATTCTTGTTAACACTCCATGGCACAAATACTGTTCCCTTTAGGCTCTGTGTATGTGTGTGTATCAATATTTCTCCCATTTTAAAGTATTACTCCTCCATAATTGTATTTCTGTTAAATCAAAGTACTTTTACTACATCTTAGTACTTCTGCTCAATCATAGTATTTCTGCTAAATCATAGTATTTTGCCAAATTATGGTTTTTGTGCCAAATCATAACATTTGTTTTATGTTATAGTATTACTACTAAGTGGAGGAATTTCTGTCATGTTACAGTATATGTGCTGATTACAGTATTTCTGCTAAATCATAGTATTTCTACTATATTATATTTTTCTTTCTAAATATAGCATTTCTGCTATATAATTTTATTTCTGCTATGTTATAATATTTGTGCTAAACCAGAGTATTTCTGCTGAAACATAGTATTTCTGCCAAATGATAGTATTTCTGTCAAATTAAAGTATTTGTGCTAAAACATAGTATGTTTTTTTTTAAATTTCAATATTAATAGTATTTTACAGTGTCTCTGGTAAATCGCAGCATTTCTGCTATGTTGTACTGTTTTTCTAAATCATAGTATTTCTGTAATGTTTAAGAATGTTTGGCTAAATATATTCTTTCTGTTATCTTATACTATTTCTCCTAAATTCTTGTATTTTTGAGAAGTTATCGTGTTTCTGGTAAGTTACAATATTTCTGCTAAGTTCTGCTATGCTATTGTATTTCTGCCAAGTATTATGTTTCCTCTAAGATATTACAGTTCTGCTAAGTTACTACATTTTAGCAAAGTTCCTTTGCTTCTGCAAAGCTTTTACAAATTCTGCAACTTTTCAGCTTTTTCTGCTAGTTTCAGCAGACAGCTTCAGCATTACAGCATCCACACTGCATTTTCGCAGGAAATGCAAATTTTTCTAGTTCTTTATTATTGTGTGGAACTTCCACACTATTGAGTTCCTGTTTCTCTTTATTGTGTGGATGCCCTCAAAGGGCTTCCACACTATTGAGTTCCTGTTTCTCTTTATTGTGTGGATGCCCTCAAAGGGCTTCCACACTATTGTTTTCCTGTTTCTCTTTCTTCTTTATTATTGTGTGGATGCCCTTAAAGGGCTTCCACACTATTGAGTTCCTGTTTCTCTTTATTCTTTATTATTATTGTGTGGATGCCCTAATAGGGCTTCCACACTATTGAGTTCCTGTTTCTCTTTATTCTTTATTCCACTATATTCCAGTTGCTTCCGTACACTTTTTGGCACTTATCTACTCCCTCAGTTTTCAGCCGATTTTCTCCGTTCAAACTCTAAACTGTTCTGCTCTTTCTGCTAATGCCGGCTATGACTTTTGGTGTTTATTACTGTTATACTTTTTAAAATATTACACTTTTTTCCTTTAATTTGTCCCATTGAAATGAATGGGAAACTTCCACAATTCTGCTAAAACTTGCTTGTTTTTGAAACTTAACTACCTCCTCATACTTTCACCTAGAAACTCCATTCAAACTTTAAAATGTTCTCAGATTACTGGGCTATTGCTGTGTGATTCAGCTTTTTCAGATCTTCTACAATTTTAATTTTATACCTCTTTAAGTTTTCAGTTGCAAAATTGTGATTTTTCAGAAAATACATGCGTTGCTATGGTTGCTATGCAATTAAGTCAGAGTGAGTGCTGGTCCGTTCTGAATTTTCTCTTCATGTCTAAACAACTTCTTGCTACTCGCTCAATTTCCACTCAACCCCCACAAATTATACATCAAAACGTAGGTATTTTTGCTGGCTTTCAGAAAACGTCACTATCACTGTTGAGGGAGTTACAGATTTTTATCAAATCGCCTCAGACCAACACAAGATCTGAAAAGGCTCCATTGACTTTCAATGGAGAGTCTGTTCAAAATCAGCGATGGATTTCTCTAATGAGAGGCATTTTCAAATCGTCATATCTCTTTAACAAAGCAAAGTTAGGACATGAGGCTTGTGCCAATATATCTTCAGACACTGCTGACACTCACAGTGGAAGCAGTTTTTACAATTATCTTACCGTTGAGCAATGAATTACGTTAGTTTGAGGGGTGGAAATCTGTCCTTCTCTCAGTTTTCAAACTCTGAAAATGAAGCCGTTTCTTCTCTCGTCATATCTCCACGACGGAGGCACAAAGAGCAATGAAAATCGCAGTCAAAGTACACCAAAGTCCGCTGATTCACCCAGTACAAGAATTATGCTGCTAGCCCTCCTAGTTTTTGAGTTACACGACGTTTTGTAACTCCAAAAAACGGCGTTTTTCGCCTCTCACCGCGATCTATTTTCTGACTGCCCAAGTATCTGTCTTTCAGACCGCCGCCCCCTTTCCAGGTGGCGCAATCAGTAATGACACGGCTCTGCAGCTCAAAGGTCGTGGGTTCAATCCCACCTTGGTCCACGTTTTTTTTTTCACTACAAATTTATACACTATCACAGACCTGTAATTTATATTGCAAATTTATTACAATTCTGCAAAGTTTTATGATTTTAGCAGCGTTTCTAATATGGACCTCAGATTCTTGTTAACGCTCCATGGCAGAAACAAGTACACAGCCTGATGAAGCAGACTGAGGCAGTACCTCTGATTGGTGAATTTGAGCAGAACCAGGTTGTTCTTTCATTTCATTTCTTTATTTATTTCACACATGGTTCAACAGTGTTTCTTTTTCTACATACAGAACCTTCTGCCTCTTTTCAGCAGAAATTCTGCTCATTCACCTCATCTCTTGTGTTGGAGTGCCCTCTTGTGGCGCCTTTTGGGTAGTGCCTTAGTAAACGTGAACACTGCAAAGAAGTGGTATGAGACTGGTTTGTAGTGGAGGAATTTGTTGCCAGTTTCTTTCATCTTTAATCGGTATTCATGTTGTAATGTAGTAGTACCACAATATGTCAGAAACTCTATGTTTTGGCACAAATACTTTGATTTAGTATACTTTAGCTTCTTCATCTTCTTCACCCCTTTTCAGCAAAATTTTCATTTTTTTCACCGCTTTTCAGCACAAATTCCAGCTTTTTTGGCTGTATTCAGAAAAAAGACAACTCTTTTGAGCAGAAACTCTGCTGATTCATCTCTTTTCAGCGCAAGTTTCTGCTTCTTTGACTCTTTTCTGCAGAAATTCTGCTGATTCACCTCTTTTCTGCAAAATTTTCATCCTTTTCACCTCTTATCAGCACAATTGTCAGCAGCTTCTGCTCATTTCAGGAGAATTGTCTGTCTCTCCACCTCTTCTTTGTCAGAATGACTTTGGCTCAGTGAGATGAGTTGCTGCCTTAGGACTAGGAGGGCCAGGTTCGAGTCCTGCTTAGGGCAATGTTTTTTTTTCAGCAAAAATGTCTCTGTCTTTACCCCTTTCAGTAGAAGTTTTTTGGCTTTTCACCACTTTTCAGCAAACATTTTCTGCTTCTTCACCTGTTTTCAGCAGAATTTTCAGTTTCTTCACTGCCATATAACTTTTTGCAAGTTTTCAACTTTTTCAGCTTTTTCAGCAGGCAACTTCAGCGTTAAGGCATCCACACAGCATTTTCGCAGGAAATGCAAATTTTTCTAGTTGTGTGGATGCTTTAAGGCATCCACACTATTGAGTTCCTGTTTCTCTTTATTCTTTATCTTTATTATTATTATCCTACTTTATTATTCTAGTTGCCACTTTTGTACTTTTTTTGGCACTTAACTACTTCCACAATTTTCAGCCGATTTTCACCGTTCAAATTTTAAACTATTCTGCTATTTCTGCTAATGTGCGCAATGACTTTTGGTATTTTTAACTGTTATACTTTTTAAAATATTACGCTTTTTTCCTTTAATTTGTCCCATTGAAATGAATGGGAAACTTCAGCAATTCTGCTAAAACTTGCTTGTTTTTGAAACTTAACTACTTTCTCATACTTTCGCCTAGAACAACCATTCAAATTTTAAAATGTTCACAAATTATTGGGCTATTCATGAATGATTCAGCTTTTTCATATCTGTTACCGTTTTCATCTTATCCCTCTTTAAGTTTTGAGTTTCATTTTTGTGATTTTTCAGAAAATACATGCGTTGTTATGGTTGCTATGCACTTGGCTTCCAGTGTGCCACTGAAGGTTTTGCAGTCTTCTCTTCATGTCCGAACAACTTCTTGCTACTTACTCAATTTTCACTCAACTTCCACAAATTATACATCAAAACGTAGGTATTTTTGCTGGCTTTCCGAAAATATCACTATCATTGTTGTGGGATTTATAGAATTTTGGCAAATCTCCTCAGACCAACACAAAGTCGCAAAACTCTCCATAGAAAGTCAATGGAGAGCTTGTTCAAAATCACCGCTTGATTTCTGTAATGAGAGGCATATTCGAATCGTCATATCTCCTTAACAAAGCAAAGTTAAGACATAAGGCTTGTCCCAGTATATCTTCAGACACTCCTGACGCTCACAATTCAAGAATTATTTTCTCACCTATTACCGTTCTGAAATGAGTTAGACTTGTTTGAGGGTAGGAAATTCGTCCTTCGCTCAGATTTTTTCAGATTTCAAACTCTGCAAATGAACCACTTTTTTCTCTCGTCATATCTTTTTAATGGATTTCCACAGAGACCTGAAAATTTCCATGATTGTTCACCAAAGCCTGCTGTCTCTTACGGTGAAAGAATGATATTGATACTCCAAATAGATTTAGAGTTAGAAAGCGTTGTTTGAGGGCAAGTCAAGGCAGTTTTTGCTTTGCTCTACTCAGTTATGGTGCATTAGAAGTCAAATATCTTTAATAATTCATATTTTAATGATAAATTGTCAACACTTGATGATTCCCCCATCTCTTCTGAACAAAACGGTGTAAGAATGACCGTTCTAGCCCCTACGGTTAGGAAATTATGGTCATTTGTTTGAGAGGAATCCTCACTATGAGAAATACACTGCAGAAATCCTGTGTCTCTCTGTGCTGCGTGCACCTGTTTTGGCGGGAAAAAGTGCACAGGCTCTCTGATTGGTGGATTCAAATTCAGCAGCTCCCAGGCTGCTTGACTGAGCTAGAAACTTACTTCTCTCTCCCTGTGTGTGTGTGTGTGTGTGTGTGTGTGTGTGTGTGTGTATGTGTGTGTGTGTGTGTTGTGTGTGTGTGTGTGTGACAGAGAGAGAGAGAAAGAGAGGGCGAGAAAGCCTTTTTATGGGATGATCTCATTGTAAGATTTAAATTCAATATATTTAGACTGGTTGACTGAATTGGATTGTGTGTGTGTGTGTGTGTGTGTGTGTGTTTGTGTGTGTGTGTGACAGAGAGAGAGAGAGAGAAAGAGAGAGACTTTTTATGGCATGATCTCATTGTAAGATTCAAATTCAGTATATTTAGACTGGTTGACTGAATTGGATCATGTGTGTGTGTGTGTGTGTGTGTGTATGTGACAGAGAGAGAGAGAGAGAGAGAGAGAGAGAGAGCCTTTTTATGGGATGATCTCATTGTAAGATTTAAATTCAATATATTTAGACTGGTTGACTGAATTGGATCCTGTGTGTGTGTGTGTGTGTGTGTGTGTGTATGTGACAGAGAGAGAGAGAGAGAGAGAGAGAGAGAGAGAGCCTTTTTATGGGATGATCTCATTGTAAGATTTAAATTCAATATATTTGGACTGGTTGACTGAATTGGATCTTGTGTGTGTGTGTGTGTGTGACAGAGAGAGAGAGAGAGAGAGTGAGAGAGAGAGAGAGAGACTTTTTATGGGATGATCTCATTGTAAGATTTAAATTCAATATATTTGGACTGGTTGACTGAATTGGATCTTGTGCGTGTGTGTGACAGAGAGAGAGAGTGAGAGAGAGAGAGAGAGAGAGACTTTTTATGGGATGATCTCATTGCAAGATTTAAATTCAATATATTTAGACTGGTTGACTGAATTGGATCTTGTGTGTGTGTGTGTGTGTGTGTGACAGAGAGAGAGAGAGAGAGAGAGAGAGAAAGCCTTTTTATGGGATGATCTCATTGTAAGATTCAAATTCAATATATTTAGACTGGTTGACTGAATTGGATCCTGTGTGTGTCTCTCTGTGCATGTGTGTTTCCATATTTGTCCATATTTGTGATTGTGTGGCTGTTATATATTTTTTGCCGATTTTTTTTCGTTTCACAATTACATTTGAGGGACCCTTAGCATGTTCAGGATTTTTTCAGCTGTCCATTTTTCTTTTCCAATTTTTCTATTTAAGTTATTACTATTGTGCTAAGTTATAGCATTTCTGCTGCTTTTCAGTATTTATTTTTCTTTCAGTAATCATACTATTTCTGCCATTTTATAGGATTTGTACTTAATATAGTATTTCTACTTAATTATAGTATTTCTGCCATTTTATACGATTTGTGCTAAATATAGTTTTTCTGCTAAAAAAATAGTATTTCTGCCAAATATAGTATTTTTGATTAATTATAGTTTTTCTACCAAATCATAGTACAGTTTTACTGCTTTTTATATGGCTTCTAAGACAACCAATCATACCTGAGGCCTGGCACATTCAAATTTGCATATTGGGGCCTTCATGGCTTCTAAGACAACCAATCATCTATGTCATATATCTTTAATATTTCATATTTGTATTTTAAATGGTCAACATTTCAAGATTCCCCCATCTCTTCTGAACAAAACAGTCTAAGAATGACTGTTTTAGCCCCTACGGCTAGGAATTTATGGCTGTTTGTTTGAGGGGAATCCTGACTATGAGAAATAGACTGCAAAAATCCTGTCTCTCTT